>NC_051395.1:42744452-42752240 GCF_015228065.2 Penaeus monodon | reverse complement strand
CAGATTACCAAAACCCCATCCTCCCAATTGTTACGCCGGTCGCCTCGTCTCTCTGCCACCAACACAAGGCAGGCTAGGCAGACGGCGTGTTATATACAGGGTCGTGAACACTGAACAGCTCCAAGAGGCACCGAACACCACAGCGTCCCAGAACACCAGGAGAGGAAACGCCAAGTGGCGAGGCAGGGCACGAAGTAAACACAAAATGACAGTCTTTCCTTTATTTACACAAGTTATTTACCCGTACACTTTTCTATAGGCCAATACAGGGGGGAAACCAGCATGTCACACAGCACAATACAGTTATAACAGGGCAACACCAGGTTTATCTCAGGTCACAAAGGCACATACGAGGTCTTCACAGGAGCAGCACCCAACTGCGTCTATCTGCTTGTTCCTCCGCTCCTCCGCTCACAGCCAGCTGCGTCATGTTTGCCCAGGTCCCTTCATGTTAACACATGCCCAGGTCATCCTTTTCATGTTAACACATGTTTCGCACAGAGACAAAGACCCACTGGCGTAGCAGTATGTTTCCATTTACTTTCCTTTACCTTTACAACATTTATCACTATTTGGCAAGGAACATCAAAGCATTAATAGAGGTTCAAATCTGGAGAACATATATCTAAAATTACAAACAATTAAAACGGTAAAATAGTAAACGGGTGAACCTTGGGGGTGGGTACTTCAGCATTAGGAACTATATAAAACTAGAAAGCATTAAAAAAAAAGAAACGAAATATAAAATAACCGACGGCACCGGGATTTCTAACCGTCGGCCTGCCCACTGCGACCTGTCTACCACCACACGACCACTTACCCCGACCAGCTGAACCCTGTCTTTCGGGCCCCCTTGCTCCAACCACCCCTTCAGGCAGAAGACCCCACCGTCACCGTCTAAGACGGTCAGATAACCTTTCCTTGGCCGACGGTTCTCACACGGCGTTTTAAATTTAAAAAGTAAAATTGCATATGAAATCTCATAAAAAACAACCCTAAACGTAAAGAGTAACATATCTAAAATCAATTATTGAATGTAGGAATCAATTAATATGAAAATACTAAGAATCAAAAGGCAAAGCATTAAAATAACAAGTAATGAAAATATCAGACAAAGAACAGAAACCGAACAAATGGAATATATATAAAAACATCAAAATGGCTAAGAAAATTAATGGACAGAAAAAAACTGTTCAAAACGAATCCCTCTAAATTAGAATAGTCCTCCCCAACAAGTATAATTTTCCTTAATAAGGATCCCATGCTCTAGCTTGTAGCGGTAACTATTACCCCGGGCCTTTGACACTTTCGTGTGAACATATAAAATGCATTTCGCCACGACAGGAGGTTGATAGTAGATCAACGACGAGTTAATAAAAAATGGCGAAAATCAGGGTAACTGCGTCTTATGACGGAGCTAGCCACATTATATATATATATATATATATATATATATATATATATATATATATATATATATATATATATATATATATAGAAGGAGAGAAGAGAGAGAGAGAGAGAGAGAGAGAGAGAGAGAGAGAGAGAGAGAGAGAGAGAGAGAGAGAGAGAGAGAGAGATACAGCACCCAGGTAAACAAGCATGAGACAAAATTCTCAGGCTTTTAGAATAAGTTCACGAACTCTTTCAAACAGCCCCTGGCTGTCACACACAGACAGGTTGTTGATGCGCTATTAGCTCAAAGAGCAACTACTTGTCAAAGGCATGGACTCCCACACCCTGATTTTACAGATTCCCCGCCGCGGGCACAAACCTTGATCAAGTTCTCTATCATGAGCTTGTCAAGGAGAAAGATTCAATACCTATGCCTGGTCTAAAGGCAGAAGCCGAGAGGGTCACTGCAGCCATCAGTCCTCCAGGTAATAGAACCTACTTCACGGATGGATCAGTCGATCCCTTAAGCCATACTGCAGGCGCTGGCTTTGCAGCATGGGATGCCACACCATTCATGAGGGTAACAGACAACGCCTTGCTACAGGCAGAGGCAGTTGCGATTATGGGAGCCATAGCCCACGCGTTCCCTGAGGGAAAGACAATTGGTCATACATACAGATTCCAGCCATTGACTGTCTACAGCACAGCTTACCCAAAGACATCTACCTCCTGATCACTGTTTATACTTTAGCGCAAAGGATTCTTGCTCAGGGTAAAAGAATAATCATAAACTGGGTCCCCAGCTACATAGGCATCACAGGAAACAAGCTTGTTGACAGACTAGCTGACATTGGCAGAGGTATGCCCCCAAATCCCATGATCATACAACCAAGCCGAAAAATCTTAGGGTACAGGTCCGCCTTTCTCCTGCAGCTACACACAGAGGAAACGAGATCGTCCCCCTTGGCCAGATGGTAGTCAGCCACCACAGGCTATGAGCCACTGGCACTCACTCTATGAGGCAATTAATAGAGGTACCGAAGTCATTCTCATTCTTCACAGAATTAGTCTAAGTTACCAACGCGCATGGCATAGCATATAAACAACTGACTAGGCAAACAGTTGTTGCATGCACTGTGGCGAGCCGAACGCCACCCTCGTACATTACCCCCATAACAGCCGCCGGGCTGCTAAAGAGATTATGCTGCAAGCTTACATCATGTGGGCAGGAGCACCTGCTGGCAATCCCGTCACCACGGTAAGCATCGAGGGCCCAGAGAACATAAATAGACACCCATAAATAGACGACACAGGCAGGCCATACACATGAAGGTCCGGCGAAGCTAGATCTTCGCAAAACTCAATCATTAAATAATCATTTGAAAATAGAAACTGGCCCTAGAAGAAGCGGTTAAAATTCAAATCAGTTCCATCAGGGCTAGGCAGTGTCAGGTGTGATAACTATATTGATCTCATTGCAAAATATCATCGAAATAATGAAGCCAGTTTTTTATTAAGAACTGTGCCCGAATTTGTAAGACCCCGGTTTTTGCGAAAAGAAGACACCCAGTCTATCATTAGTATGTCGAAGCCGCGAAACTGAATCCTCCGCTGTCCGATAAGGAACGACGGACAGCGTTGCGATTCCCGCCAACAACGACCTGGAAGATCCCGGAATAATGCTGAGGTAAGGTGTGGGTAAAATTGTTAATCGGTTTCGGGGGCTCTCCCTGCTGGATTATATGAGGTAAAGAATTTGTGGACCTCAAAAGGGGCTTTAAGGAGGCGAAGCCCCTGGATAACCGTAAGTGAGTTAATACATCCTGCTCTTCTGTGTATTACCGACATTTCTCGACCCCCCGCCATTCCTGATATTGTATCATGCCCTCCCCACCTATCGGGAGATATCGTAGCTATGCTTCTTTTTGCGAAGGGAAATGAGTGCTCGTTCGTTCGAAACCAACGAAAACTACTGGAAATTATATATTACTTATCGGAAAATCAGTGTCAGTTCCAATTTACTAATATATATATATATATATATATATAAAATTTATATAAATATAATATATATAATATATATAATAATATATATATTAGTAAAACCTCTCTCTTTCTCTCTCTCTCTTTTCCCTCTCTCCTTCCTCTCTAATCTATCTCTCTCTCTCTCTCTATATATATATATATATATATATATTATATATATATATATATATAATATATATATATACACGTTATATTATACATATATATTATATATATATATATATATATAAAAATATATATATATAAATACATTATATTATTTATTTATATAATATTATCATATATATATATAAAAATTAATCTACTTTAAATACATATATATATTTATATATTTTTATATAATATATTCATATATATATGTGTGTGGTTTGTGTGTGGTGTGCGTGTGTGTGTGTGTGTGTGTGGGTGTGTGTGTGTGTGTTTTGTGTGTGTGTGTGTGTGTGTGTGTGTGTGTGTGTGTGGTGTGTGTGGGGTGTGGGGTGTGTGTGTGTATAATTTATATATTATATATATTTTAATATTATATATATATATAGACATATTATTTTATTATTTATTATATTTATATATAGTGTATATTAATATATATTTTAATATATATATATATATATATTATTTTTTAAAAATTTCATAAAATATATATATATAATATATATATATATTAAAATAATTATATATATATATATATATATACATATATATAATTTATAACCTCCTTTGCCTCTTCAGATCCAAAACTTCCCTCCCCGAAGAATCAGTTGATTTGTTTTAAATGTACTCATACTACATCGTTATCCGTTTACACCATCATACACCCTTTAAGATGGTGTAAAAGACTCCATTTGAGTATGCACCGGGCAGCTTCCTGATGATAATGAATGGCTGACAAAATTGTGATGATAGATGCTGTTGCTAGTTAATGGATTACTGGGTGTTTTAAACCCATTGCAAAAAGGGGTTTAAATCATTACCCCTACCTATCTCACATTTTTTCCCCCTTTCCCCTGATTTCGGGAAATATATTATTTTTTCACTGCAATTATTTTATTACGAACGTAATATCCATATTTTCAATAAAAAAAAAAAACAATATCAATGTTTTATTATTAAACGAAAACATAAGGGAGAGGGGAAACCATGCCAAGATCACGTAGGCCTATTAAAGGACGGCTTGGTGGATGAGCGTTTGGGAGCCACCTATGAATAAATATATTTCATAAAACAAAACTACAGTGGACATACATGTTCCGGGCAGCAATGGGATAATTACAATTCTATTTCATGATGTTATGCAGCCAGTCATCCCTAACTCTCTAGTATATCTTTGTCGTTATTCTAATATTCCCAGATGTTATACTTTTAACTTTAAAATTTATCCTTTTTATTACACATATGATGGTTAATGGTTAAAAGCAAAAATAAATGTACTAGACATCTAAGGTTTATGCAGCACTATTGGAAGGTATAATAAGGGTAGTGAAAAGGGGGGGGAGTCAGGCAGTTTTGTTTGCTATACGTCAGCATTCTAGAGTAGCATTGGAAAGGTTAAAGATGGTAAAGGATATGATGGTGAATGGGTTAAGGTAGGGTCAAGTAAGGGGATTAGATTAAAGAAGGATATGAATACGTCTGGGGAAGGGGGGCAGGCTGAGTCAAAGCAGAAAGTGTAGGATTCCGTAAGGATTCTGACAGGTTGGGAGCTCGGTGAAGGGAGGATAGGTGGGGGGAAAGCAGAGGTACGGGCTTTCAGTACAAACGTGGACAGGACAACGGAATGTGTGGAACTGAAAGAGGAATTTAAATGGAGAATACTGGGACGTATCAGACAGCGACATCAGACGGAGTGTGTTAGACTGGGGGTGGCCAATACGTAAGTGGGTAAGAGTTTTCCCCCCAAAAAGGAGCGCATCCAGTTCTGTAGTAAGGACAATGAATTCAGGGGGGAGGGGGCATTGGGAAAATGCGAGGAAATCTTCTCCACAATCTTACCAATTTTTATTTTTAGTAGGGCAGTTTTTCTGGGGAGATCCAGACAGTTTTGGTGCAAACATTGGGGTTGGATGAGGTTCTGCAGGAAAGGGGTTTTACCAGGGTGAGTGGGTTGGGGAATCGGGAAGTTTGAATTGATGAAGGGCAGCCATTCCCCCTTCCTTCCCTTTAAACGGTAGGTTATGTTGGCCGCCGTGGTCACAGCATGATACTTTAATTGTAGTTTTCATGTTGTGATGAGTACTGGTAGGGGCCCCATTCTTTTCCACCCGGGGATGCCGGTGGTACCTTTTAGGAACATTCCTCTTTTATCCCGGGGTTGGGACCAGCACGACTTGAGCTGGCTTGGCACCAGTGGGTAGGTAGGCAATCAGGTAAGTCCTTGCCACAAGGAAAAAAACGCGGGGGGTCAAATGACTCGATCCCTCGAATTCAGATTGCCGTCGTGACAGTCTTGAGTCCGACGCTCTAACCATTCGGCCACCGCGGCCTTGACGATCATGGCTTCCATGATTTCTTGTCAAAATTAGAGCGGTGTTTCCATTGCCTTCCGCCTGGTGTTTTTATCGAGTCACCATCTCTATTTACCCGGCACTGACTTGGGGTGGCTTGGCCACCCAGTGTAAGGCAGCAATCGAAGGTGAAGTTCCTTGCCCAAGGGAAATGCGCGCCGGCCGGTGACCGACCCTCGAACTCAGATTGCGGTTCGTGACACTTGATCCGACACTCCAACCTTCGGCCACCGCGGCCCCCCAATTCCCCCTAATAAGGTATTAAAATCTTCATTATTGTAATGGTAAGCCTGGAGAATATTGGGAAGAGAACAGGGGGGTAGGACAACTAAAATTTGGGGATACCGTGCCCATGGGGTCCTCAGGCCTTCAGGACTGCACAAAGTCATCACTTTCAACACAGGGGCTCTCCATTACGAAATGGATGTAGAAAGGGGTTGGGGAAGGATGGATGAGGTTCTGCAGGAATGGGGTTGGCAGGGAGGTTGATAATGCTAATGCCGGGTTTTGGGTGAAACTGTGACGAAAAAAAACGATCGGGTCGGCCTACGGGTTTTTTGGAGCCTTGTGGAAAGAGTGGGGTTTTTCCCCCGGAAAAGACTGTGGGGGGACCCAAAAAAAACGGTCCCATTTCCCTTGGCTAAATGGGCCCTTTTAAAATTTTTGTAGGATGGAACAGGGATGTGTGGAAGGCGGTATTTTTTGAGAGAGGTAGTTTTATGGAGAGGGGACAAAGGTTTAGGCAGTAAAAAGGGAGGAGGGGGTATTTTGATGAAGAAGTATAGGGGCAAAGCAATAAATTTGAGAATTTTGGGAGATGGAATGTACCCGGGATTGAGTGTTTATGGGTGGATACGAAACGAAAACATTGAGAAGGGGGTAGTATTGCAGTTTTTCAGTTCGGGGAAAAAGGAGACCCCTGGGGTCGGGGAAAACCTGGGAGTTTGATGGGTGGGGCTATGTAAGGGGCAACTTCATTGCCATAATAAAATATTTTAGGTAAAAGGGGATATAGAAGGGGATGGGGGAAGGGGCAAAAACGAAAAAGGGAGGGGGAAAAAAAGAGGGGAAAAAATTGGGAGTCAGGGCGGGGCCCCAAGGCAGGGAGATCCCCAGCCCTGGGACTCAGTCCTTTTTCCTAAGCCCCCTACACATATGATAAAATACTTTTTAATATCAGAGAAAATTACTTTTGTTGTTGTTTTTTTTTTTATTTTTTCCAAAAAAAAGGACACTATTTATAATGATTATTAAATTTTCTTTTTTCAAGATTTCTTACTATGACATAAACCAAAATTGCAATCAAATATATTATAATTCCAGGAAAAGTCTAAACGATTAAAAAATATTTATAAAAAAAAATTTAAAACTAATCACATTCAATAATAAAAAAAAAATTTTGCATAGGAATACCCCTCTTTACTTAAACAAATTTTTAATCCTATTAAAAATAATCTAAAGAAGATAATCATTAATACAACTCCACATAAAGGAAGATCATCTCTTTTCCATTATTTGTAATTTTTTTTATCTACTGTGTTAAAAAAAATTATTGTGGGGGCTTTAAAGAATTACATTTGTTCAATCTGTGATTTACTACCGTGTGTCCATACCAAATCAAAACATTTCTACAAAAAATTAAAAAAAAATTAAGTAGGACTTAACAAAAGGAAAGTTAAAACCTCCACCTAACATCTCCATTTCGCCAAAGAAATATACCTGATTATTTAAATCCCCTGATTTTACTCTTAACGACAGACAGAGAGAAGTATACATTTCCTTGGAAAAATATCAAAATGTTTACAAATTTTTTTTTAATCCTTCTGAATCTATGTAAAAATTTTTG
>NC_051395.1:42740434-42742934 GCF_015228065.2 Penaeus monodon | reverse complement strand
AATACATTGATTTGTGTATTAAAATAAAGTGAAATTCATCATTCATATTTGTTGAAGTCACAACACCCGTTCGACGTCCGTGAAAAATTAAAAGATATCGGTGGCTGTTATATTCAACTTCACGGCACGGAGACGTAACTGACAAGAGTCAAGACAGTACTGCGCCGGAGATATGTCTACTGCGCCGGAGATATGTCCGGCGCAGTCATCCGAATTCAAAGTAACTATTTTTTTTTCACTGGCACTGACGAACTTGAGCGGACGAGGCACGGATTTATTTATTACTGATATGTGTGAATGGGCCTTTAATCAGTGTTTTGTGTAGAGCGGAAAAATGATGTGTATGTGGGGGGGGGGGGGGCATACACGCACGCACAGTGTGTGTGTGTGTGTGTGTGTGTGTGTGTGTGTGTGTGTGTGTGTGTGTGTGTGTGTGTGTGTGTGTGTGTGTGTGTGTGTGTGTGTGTGTGTGTGTGTGAATATCTATCTCTTTATCTACCTGTCTATATATATATTACTACAGGATCCATTCCAGTTCGGAATGTAACTTTCTTATTCCGTTTATACTGTGGTCTTGTTTCTCTTTATTACTGTGTACAACGTTTCTGGGTCTACATCCGTGCTCTTTCTTCTTTTATGGGGTTTTAGACTATATCTGCATCTGTGTTTAACTAAACGACGTGAATTTGTCTCATAGATTCAAGCGTTTGTTTACGTTCTCGTAGACACGTCATGCGTTCGGGGCGATGAATCCAGTGATCCAGTCCAAGTAGGAGGAGACCCTCGTGTAGACGCCGAGATGCCCGCAGCCTTGGCCGAAGCTCCCCACGCCGATGACGGTTGCTCGCAGGGGACCCCGTTAGGGGGAAGCCGGGGTAGAGCAAGGGCCCCCGCGTCGCCCTAAAGGAAAAGGGGCTGGTCACTTAGTATGCAGTCTTTATTAGAATGTTTTTTGTTTGATACGTCCTCCTTTTTTTGTGGGTGTGATTTTAACTATTTACCCCTTTTTAGTTTTTTTTTTTTCAAATACGCGAAAGTAAAAAAAATAAACTAATAATGATAATAAAAAATAATAATAAAAATATAATAAAAAACCCCTACGCTACTTATACTAAAAGAAAGCTGCCCCTTTTACTCCCTTTACGCATCATCTAAAACCCAGGAAAAAAGAAACATTTGACCGGGGCGCAGGAATACAGACGCGGCGCTGCAAAAGGGACTGCCGACGGAACCCCTAAGAGGAGTATTTTCTGCGATGAACCTCCTTTTAAGTTCATATAACACGGAAACCCTCCTATACTTAATTTTAAAAGAGTCGCTCTAAAGGCAGCCGCCCGTTTGAAGAAAAGAGTCTAGATGTGCGAACATCTGGCACACGATTTGTTTTGAAAGAAATAAAAAAAAAGTCAACGGTATTGTTTGATCTTTTTTATCTAAATTCCCCCTTTTTTGGGCACGTGTATTTGTCTTGTTTTTATTTTTTTTGGAACTTTTTTATTTTTTTACTTTGTTAAGGGCTTTTTTTTTAATAATAATATTTTTTAAAGTTTTCCCAGTAATTTTTTTTTTTTTATTTTGGTGAAAAAAAGTTGATGATAAGCGTAGCAGAGTTCTTGTTTTTACTAAAATTTATTATTTTTTTTCCCCTTCTTCATTTTTAAAAAAGTTTCCTTCTTTGATGCTTTTAATTTTTATGTTTTACAATATATTATATATATTTTTTTTTTCCTTCTCTGTTTTCCTTGCTTTGGTTGGAAAAATTGTGCCGCATTCTGCATTGGTAAAGACGCAACCAAATAAAATCCACCAAAAGAGAGTTTGCATCAATAAAATTATTTTTTTTCCCAAAAAACGGGAGGCGGAGGCTTAGTCCGTTGGCTCCTACGGCCCCGCAAACGGGGGGTAATAGAAAAACCCCCTACACTACTACTACTATAATAAAATAATATGAGCAGCTTCAGACGAAACTATCCCTGGCAAGAATCCTTCCCGGGGGCGCCGCACAGATCTGGTCCTCCATGAGACCCAGGGCGGTTTAAACCCCATAGGGGTTTGGGGCGGTCGGCACTCGAGGAGGTCGATGACTGGCACTGTGACCTTTCCCCAGGATGTCTGTGATGACGGGAGCGTGCGAGGAAATTTTGGTGCAAGGAGTGTAACGGTCTAAATTTTGGGAATGAAGGGGACTTTTTTCTCTCCTCTCTCTCTCTCTCTCTCTCTCTCTTCTCTCCTTCCCTCCTTCCCCTTCTCTCTCTCTCTCTCTCTTCTCTTTTCTCCCTCTTCTCCCCCTTTTCCCTTTTTGCCTCCCTTTCCCTTTCTTTTCCTCCTCCCTCCTTCCCCCCCTCTCTCCTCTCTTACCTCCCCCTTTCCCCCCCCCCTCCTCTCTCCTCTCTCCCTCCCCCTCTCCTCCCTCCCTCCCTTCTACCCCCCTCCCTCCCTCCCTTCTCTCTCTCTCCTCCCCCCCCTCCTCTCTACCCTCTCCCTCCCTCCCTCCCCCTCA
>NC_051395.1:42717934-42725434 GCF_015228065.2 Penaeus monodon | reverse complement strand
TATAGATATATATATATATATATAAAATATATATATATAATATATATAATATATATATGTGTGTCTCTGTATATGTGCACCGTACTCTGTATTATAGAAGTGTGAAACTTAATTTAGGGTTCCTTAGTTTCAGAAAAGCAGATATTATTATAAACTTGTTCACATATAAGACAACAAATTTTTTTGGAACAAATGGCTTTGTCAGGTCAGGCAGAAATATTACTTTGGTGGCTTATCCAGACACTCTCGGAAGAAGCGATTAAGCACTTTGATTCTGAAATAAGAAAAAATAAATAAAAACTTACCATCACCACGGGCTTCAGTGATGAGCACGATTAAGAGGACCGTTAATAGGTATATCCACATCGATATCGAGAGAAAAGTCCTGTTAATGATGACCGACGGGAGACGAGGGCCGATTGGCTGTCGTTCCAAGGGTTATAATGTTGTACACTGGGAAGATAAATAAAATGATGTTATTCGTGTTTTTTGCATATATTTCGAGCATTTTTCTGTCGTTCATGTAGTGTACCTCATGCATGGCAGTAGCTGATATGAGAAGTAAACACTGAGTGAAATAAAACAGTTTTGGTGTTGCCTACAGGAAAAACTATGCAGTACAAAGCAAACGTATTTAAATTGTAGGAAAAAATCCTTAGGCTAATTAATAGTATCCCTAACCCTCGTAATATAAGTCCCTGTGAATAAGTACAGTGTTAAATCATGTTATAATCGTGAACGTCCCCAAGATGTAATGTAATATATTATCCATAAAGGACATAAAATGTTAGCCGTGAGGTGTGAACAAATCCAACGTTCATCCTGGCAGCGTAAAGAAAAAACTTTTCTCCGATTGTTCCGCAAGGCGTTTTTACCATCATTGATAATTCCGTGATTATTCCATACATAAAGTCGAGGAAAAAAGCTAAAGAATGGAAACTGAACGTGTCATGCAAAAAATAGAAGAGAGAACTAGGAGACAAAATCAATATTCTATACTGGACATCTATACCAATCTCATGTGGAAAGTCCTAAAACGTCATTCCTGGAATTAAATCGAAAAACATGTTTAATGCAAACCATGCCACCTGGAAAAAAGTTTATACACAGGTATGTGTAATATATATGTGTGTGTGTGTTAATATATATATATATATATATATATATATAATATATATTTATATACTATACATATATACACCATATATATATATATAAATATACATATATATTAACACATTATACACACATATATATACACATATAAATATATGTAGGTTACAATACATATGTATATGTGTATTATGTTATATATTACATATAAGATATATAACACATAACATTACATATATGTATATGTAAATATATATACCCCCCCATATATACCCATTATTACCATATTATGTGTATATATACATATTTATACACATATGTATATATACATATTATGCAATATGTATCTATACATAATTTATACATATATGTATAGATACAAATATATTGCCTGTGTATGCACCACACACACACACAACACACACACACCACACACACACACACACACACACCCACCACATTACACACACACACCAACACACACACACACACACACACACACACAAACACACATATATATATATATATATATATATATATATATATATATATATATAATATATATAATATTACACACAACATGAATTTCATGGTAATTGGTTTAAAGAGTGTAATTGAGTAATTGTAGTTAGTCTGATTAAGCAGAAGGTTCTATGATGTCTTGAATTATATAGCACTTAAATTTAAGGCATCCTTTATGCATGGTTGGAGAACAGTAATATTTGAAAATATGGCATATCAAATAATTCTCTGGGGTAATAAAGCACAGAGGTGAGGCGCTTAACACCGCATCCTTCGCATATGAATTGGTTACATCTTCTTCTAACTTTTATTTTGAAAATTGAAATTAATATTTATTAGGCGTTCTACGATCAAACATTCCACAACTCGGGCTTCGACGGAGAGAAGGCGCTACTGAGATGTTTCTCCAAGCCAATTCCGTAATGGGGAGTCTGTGAATTCTGCCTCAAGGAATTTTATGGAAGGTCCTTGTAAGACAATTATTAACGCTACAGGGAGAGAAGGAAAAGTGGCGAAGTCAGGACAAAAAAACAACAAGACTTAGTCGTTCCAGCTGGAGCTAAATGAATCATATGAAGAAATACTGGTTCCTTTGTGTTTGGTATGTGTTGAGCCCTTCGCAACATTAGAACCTTCAGAAAAGCAGATCCAGTGCAGTCCTTGTGTAAACTTTCCGGCATATAAATAATGCACAATGATATTTACTTATGTCACCACCCATTGGATAGTACCTTAGTTGATAAAAAGTTTAGTCATCCACTTTCATAAAAAGAGCATTGATGTTCGGGTTCGATCTGCAAACGTAAGTATGTGTAATTGGTTAAAAAGCAGTAAATGCCATTTAATTACTTTACAAGGTCCAAGTAAAAGGTAACATGATGATGTTGATGTTGAGTGAATTGTAAATGGTGCTTTACCTATGCTTCGAAAGAAAAAACTATTGTCAAAATCGAACGCTGTAAAATATATGGCCACAAGGACGTTTTTTCCCCTAAGGGAGGTTGTTAAAACCTTAACCAAATAATAATAATAATAATAATAATAATTAATAATAATAATAATAATAATAATAGTAAGAGTAATAACTGTGATTATGAGATGAGGGGAAAAAAATATATAATGAAATGGATAGTAATGTTTAATGATACAGAAATAACAATACTGATTAAGAAATATTAAGCAAAGATAATGATAATAACAATAACAATAAAAAATAATAGTAATAATAATAATAATGATGATGAAAAAATACATGATAATAATGATATTGATTAAAAAAAAATGATAATAATAATAGTTAAATTATCATAATAATAATGATAATATCAATGACAGTATAGTCATAATACTATGATGATAGTAAAAATTATACAATATTGCTGAAAAAAACAAAACAGCAATAACACTGATAATAATAATGCCAGTAGTGTAGGTGAGTAGTGTAGTAGTAATAATAATAATAATAATAATAGAGATAATTAATTAATAATAATGATAGTAATCATAGCATAGTTATGATAATGATAATAATTAATAGTAGTAAATAATTATAATGATAATAGTAATAATAATAATGATGATAATAAACAATGTGGATAATAATAATAACAGTATATTAGAACAATGGTAAAAAGTAACCGTAATAGTGATAATAACAATAATGATAATAAATTATAGCAACAGCAAAACAATAATTAATAATAATAATGATAATAATATAATGATTTAATAATAATAAACAACAATAAGAAACAATAGTAACCAATGATGATAATATGTAGAATAATTATAATAATGATAATGATAATGGTAATAATAACGATATAATGATAATGATGATAATAACGATAATGATTATAATATAATAATAATGATGATAATAATAGTGACAATCATAACAATAGTTACAATGACAATAATAATAAAAAATGATAAATGATAATGATGATTTAATCATAACAATAATAACAATGTAATAATGTTAATAATAATATGCCTAATAATGATAAAGATAGCCAGTAATATAATGTATAGAGGATGATAAAATGATAATAATATCAAATAATAATAATAATAATAATGATGATAATAGTAATATAATGACAATTATAATTATATCATTATTAATAATGCTGATAATGAGGTATAATATTGATAATAATGAACCAATAAGAATGATAGTAGTGATAATAATAATAAAAAAAGGTATGATAAACAACAACAATAATGATAATAATAAGAATAACAACCAATAATAATTAATGAAGATGATGATGACAATAATATAATGCAATATCAATGAAAATTAGTAACAGGAATGATCGTAAATGATAATGATAGTAAAACAATTCAAATAATAGTAATATACTAATAATAATAACAATAATAATAATAATAATAATAATAATAATAAGAATAGTTATAAAAATAACAATAATGATTTTAAAAATAATGATAATGATAATAACAAAAAATAGAATAGAATGACAGCAATTCATTAATTTTTAAAAAAGATAATTATATAATAGTGAGACTGTTACGACACAATAATAATAGTAATTAGAATTATGATGATAATAAAAATATAAGTAATAAGCTATAATAATGAGATGTAGATGATTAATGATGATAAGAATAAACATAATAATATTAATAATAATAAATATGGCAACTATAAATAATATAATTATTCTCCTTATTAATGACAATGATAATACAAGAATAATCACAGCACGATAGTGAGATGATGATGCTGATGATGATGGCAACTGGAAAAATATTATACCATTTTTAAATAATGATAATGATGAATGAGGATAATAATATTAATAATGATGAGAGGATAATAATAATAATACGATGATGAGGGATATTGATATTGATAATGATAAGGATTAATGATAGTCACTGAAAATAATATAGTTAAACAACCAATAACAGTAACAATAACAAACCATGAATAGCAATAATGCCAAACAACAATAATAACATCAATAATAGAGCAGCAATAACAACAACAATAACAACTATAATAACAACAATAATGACAACAAAATTAACAATAATAACAACAATTAATAACGACAACAACAAACAAACAATAAATAATAACACTGTAACAATGGTGATAATATCATCCTCATTAATAATAAGAATAACAACAACAATAATAATAATAATAATAATAATAATAATATTATTATTATTATTATTATTAATCATTATTATTATTATATTAGACCAAGAGGAAGTGTATTGTAATGATGGTGTTGGTTCGTAACGAGTGACCCGATTTTAACCCCGCCCCTGAAGTGAGCTGAAGCCCCCCTCGTGAGGCAAGAACGGCTTAGGGACGCAAATCGGGGTCCCGTTACTTCCCCTGAACAACTTGATGCAGATTCCTGGGCCTGTAAAATGGTTAGCGGGGCAGTGATCCTGGATCCTACACAGGGTTGGCTTGTACCCTGAACGAGGAAATATAAACTGAAGTCCTTGTGGCTCAGCCTATCATTTAAAAATATGACGAATAAAAGAACTAAAAGATACTGTAATGATAAAAACTGCTAACAGAAAAAAAAATTACGTTACTTTACTAAAATACAGAAAATAAAGAGCAACTTTCGTTAATTACTAAAAAAAAGAAAAAAAAAATATTAATTACTAAACTTAAAAGGGGACTAGAGGTTAAAAAAACGTAGCGGGAAGAGCCGATCCTGAAGGGCCTTCGGTGGAAAACAGTCTATAAATGCACTGAAAACAATGAAATAACAACAAAACCAAAATTATAGAAGACAACGTCCAGCAAATGACCCAGGCAAGTAACGGGAAGTCTGTTCTGAGAAGTTGTTTTGGTGGACGTCTCAGGCTGAAGTAAATCCAGAGGGGGTGACATAAACACAGTTTCAGATAGGATCTCTCTTTATTGTTTCAGCGGTCCCTATTTACACACGGACGTCTTGTGACGGACTGCCTTCATTTCATCATTTTCAGAAATAAACCATAATTAATATGTGGAAAAATTACATAGCTTGTAGAAAAATAAATGAGGAATGATAAAAAAGTAAAAAAGGCTAAGACAAATCTTTAAAACCACTGAAAAATAAAGCTTCTTAAAAATTACTATGTATTGACATAATAAAAGAGAGGGAAAACACGAATAAAAAACATTTACAGGTAAAATCATAACAATCAAAAATTACAATCCGTATGCACGTTGATATATCGAGGAAAAAAAAAACTAAAAGAAGCAGTACAAAAAAAAAACAATATTTATATCAATACTAGAAAACCAATATATAAAAACAATATATATATCAAGGAAAAAATACAAAAAATAAATCTTAATCCTAAAAGACAATTAAAATAACGATCAAAATATTAAAAACACTAAAAAAATAGTACGGGAGGCAACTTTAAGACTGTAAACAATAAAATACATCAACATTAATAAAGAAAGAAAATGAAACAGAAAAACGTGAGAAATGCGACTTAGAAAATGGCGGTTAATAAAAGGGAAGCTTAAATACAAAAGTGAGCAAGGGATTAAAAACGGTTAAAAAGCCAATAATGTACCACGCAGGAGACACCACATCTGGATTCTGTTATGTCTCTCAGGGGCAAAGGTCTGAGGACACCTCCACTGTATAAGTATCCTTGGAATCAACGAAAGGCAACGGCAGCAGCACTCGAATAGGAAGCAGAGACAGGAAGAAATTTTAGCGAGTAAAAGCGAACCGTAAAAACTGAACAAAATCTGCAAAACGAGGTTGGAGGGCATTTAACATGTTCTATCGTGTCAACTGGGGCAATATCTAGTATCAGAAAATAGATACCAAGGACGTAAGGTGATGACAAACTTCTCATGAAGAGCAACACCCTAAAATCTGATGTTGGACAGGCCTCTACATTCCGTAAGGACGGGGGGTAGAGCCTCACCAACCAGAGCTCACTTACAAAAGCAATACCATCGGACTTGTACTTAGACCCCCTCTCTAATGACTGGATGTTAACAAAGTCAGATAACACGAACAATTAAAAAAGAGCGCATTCGGTTGTAAAAGAACGTGAGAAGTATGGACGTGGATTGGAACTTGAAACCAATACTGATGAACAGTTTAAAATGCACCAAACAAGCTAAGGATGCAAAAGTAGACAGCTAATAAAGAAGGCCTTCGCAAAATCAACCGTACCAATAGTGCGATGTAGGACCCTGTTGAAAACACCCCAAAAAATCAGTGGTTACGTGGTGCTGGGATCAAAATCCCGATACAGGAAGGGCTTTATTATGGCTGCCTAGGACCAAGTAATTCTCCAACATTAGTGCAAATTCCCAGTTGTCGTTACTGTGATACGAACAGAAGAAGACAATAACAACCACCTGTCTCTGGCTACCCTGTCCGGCACCATTCAGAATATAAAAACAGAACAATGTCAGAGTAGGCCAATATATTCACTGAAAGCCTATAACATTTCGAACAACTTGTGTGTGCGTTGCGTGTTGTGTGGAGTCTGTTGAGTATACAAAAAATATATATATATATATATAATATATATATATATATATAGCTAATATATATATATATATGTGTGTGTGTGTGGTGTGTGTGTGGGTGGGGTGTGTGTGTGGTGTGTGTGTGTGTGTTATATACATGCACATAAATTCGAAAACTTGTGTCGTGGCGTGCGTAGCGTGTGTGTGTCTGTGTGTATACATAAATTATATATAATATATATATGTATATGTATATATATACATATATATATATATATATATATATATATATATATATTATAGAATATAGATATATCATAGTAATAGATACATGCACTAACATTAACCGTTACCCAAGCAGCACAAGGCCCATA
>NC_051395.1:42707934-42712934 GCF_015228065.2 Penaeus monodon | reverse complement strand
ACTGTTGGACTATGTGAACCAATTTATCAATTTACTTTTCCCTAAAACATTATGTTTAGAAATGATATGTATACACACATGTGTACATTATACTGTAGCACTTTTTCGCAGTGATGTGCCTATACTTTTTGTTTTTTAACGTAAAAATCATAAATACACTTGGCATGTTTAACGGATCATTGTGTAGAATTGCTCAGTTTTATTAATATTGACTAAAAAAGAATCCTTTAACCGTAGTAAACGGACCATGGCCCCAAGCTTCCGCGTAGCTTTGAAGTGGGCCGTGGACCTCCAAAGCTGCGACCGAAAGCTGGAATCCAGGTCTCAGCTCAGCACTCCTCTTCCAGCGTCCGTAACCATAGCTGCTGTACACAGGCCTAAAGGACACGTGCCCATAGCTGCCATAGCCGTATCCGAAGCGGGAAGGTCAGCCTCAGGCTCGGCCTCAGCCTCATGCCTCAGCACTCCTCTTTCCAAACGTCCCCGTAACTGTAGTTCTGTACACGGGACTGTAGGACACGAGTCCATGGCATCCAAAACCCGCCTCCATAGCGGCTAGGCTCAGCATCAGCTTCAAGGATCACCGCTTTTTTTTTTTTCACACTGACAGCGAATAAAAACGCCACGAGGGGGCGACAGCGATGGCTGCAACACAAGGACATACTTTTCAGCGAAAGTCTAAACACCAGGTGTTAGTCGGAATTGAAACTGCGGTGCTTTTACACAAAACATGAATCTTGCATTAAACTTTTCCTTATCCAGGAGCTATACATGAAAGGCACAATGTCCAAAAGGAGCATACTATTTACAAAGTCTTCATGTCCACAGGGGAATCACTGGCGGCTCTGCCGATGAAGCTCTAGTGTCTCCTTATATAATGCCGAGCGAAGCCACGCCCTCTGCTGGGTTATTTCTGTTTGAGTCCCAAGGTTAAATGAGCGAAGTTTGAAAATAAGCGTCCTTAAAGACCATGCTGGGTCTTTTAGGGGAAAAAATGTTTTAACTCCTCTTTGACTACCTCTTTGGTATATGAATATATGGGAAAAGTATATCATATATTCACGAATTACGAAAACATTGCATATATTGCGGTTATCAGAAATATCCATCTCTGTACGTTTAATCATTATATTTTATTGTTCATACTTTATTTCATAATGAAAAAAAATACTATCAAAAATCGTTATTGTGAAATTGTCGATATTACCATGTTTTTTTTTATTTTTCATCGTTCCAGTAAACACCTGTATGCTTTTTATCATCATCAGATGTAATCATGGGTAGTGAATCATTATGATTATTTTCATAAACTTAATTATGATTACACTGATATGAATTATATCTATCAATCGTCACTGCTACCATTCTTATCAAAATTTTCCTATAATTTTCCTTTATCAGTACCTTAACCATATATATATCATATATATAAGGTTTTAAAAGGATAAGTAGCACCACACATTTAGCCTTGTTGACCTTTTTCCTTGGCGTGTATACACAAACTGTTTATAGATGGAACACGTTCGTCACCCGGATAAAAGCGTGAAGTCTTGTTTTACTTCGGTAGTTATGGCAATATCGAGCAATATTTCACAGATAGTAATCTAACTAGCTTATGAAGGCGCATTCAGCTAAATGTGGTGAATATAGCTCTGCCATTTTTTCATTTTTATGTATTCAGAAGTATTTCTTTATTTTTCTTTTGACAAATGAGTATCAATGACACATGATAATAGGTCAGCAAAAGAAAAGAAAATACAGATTGTAAAAAAAGACCCTATTAATATTTGCAATGTAATAGCAATAAAGAGGCGAGGTTTGGACTCGGGCTGCTGCAGAGTTACGGTATTTATGGTAGGTTTATATATATACATATATATATATATATAATAGAATACGTATATAGTATGAGTATGGTGCTCATGTGAGTTGCCACCATCAATAAGGTTGACTTTTATGATAGCTCATTTTTATAGCTGCCATAGTTAACTCTGTGATATACCTTAGAGAAAGAGCATCATCATTTCGCATGGTGCATTCATTCAGCACCGTTCTTCAATTATACTTTCTTTTTTTACTCTCCCCCCCCCCCGAAAATCGGTTTACACTTTGCACAAGACTCCCATGTGGGGTTTGGAATATGTCGAATGAAATAATCTATGCTTTTCATAAATATATATATTTGTTTGTTGTGGGTTTGTTTATTAAAGATATATGTATACATGCGCGTTATTTTTAAATAGGAATGGCTTCGTCGGTTCTCACAAAAACAACTTCATTTGAGTATACGAGTTTTACTAGAATGATTTTGCCCATTCTTTTGTTTACAATAACATTAATATATACATTTGGCATGTTTAAAGGAAAACATGTGTAAAATTGCTCAGTTTTATTCATCTTGAAACAAAAAGGGATCCTTCAACCGTAGAAAACGACCATGTCCCCCAAAAGCTTCCGCCGTAGCCTCCATAGCCCTGTAGCCTCCCGAAGCGGCCGTGACCTCCAAGCTGCGACCAAGCTGAATCGGGCTCAGCCTCAGCACTCCTCTTCCAGCGTCCGTAACCGTAGTGCTGTACACGGGCTGAAGGGACACGTGCCCATAGCCTCCAATAGCGTATCAGAAGGCGGGGGAGGGAGCAGCCTCGGCCTCAGCCTCAGCTACAGGCTCGCCTCAGCATCCTCTCCCAGCGTCCGTAACCATAGCTTGCTGTACGCAGGCCCTGAAGACACGTGCCCATAGCTGCCATAGCGGGAAGGAATCAGCCTCAGGCTCGGCCTCCTCAGCCTAGCCTCAGCACTCCTACTTCCAACGTCGTAACTGTAACTTCGTACACGGGTCTGTAGGACACGAGTCCATGGGCCCCAAAAGCCGCCTCCATAGCGGCTGGGCTCAGAATCAGCTTCAGGGATCACCACTTACACTGACAACGAAAACGCCACGAGGGCGACAGCGATGGCCTGCAACACAAGACATACATTTCAGATGAAGTCTAAATAGAGTGTAGTTGGGAATAAGAACTGCGGTTGTTTTTCAAACAAAAAATATTGAATCTTGGCTTAACTTTTCCATTACAAGGAGGCTAACAAGAAAATGCATAATACCGCAAAAGGAAGCATAACTACTTACCAAAGTCTTCATGTCCACAGGGAATACCGAATGCTATGCGATGACGCGGCAAGTCTCCTTATATTAGTGGCCTTTTTTAGTGACGAACCACGCCCTCTGTTGGGTTATTTCTGTAGGAGTTCCAAGGCTAAAAAGCGATGAAAACATATATGTTCTTAAGTTAATAATACATATAAGGGAAATATTATATATCATATAATCAAATTACAGAGAGTGCCGAACGCACCTATCATTTTCTGTTTACATGTGGTGATATAACTGGAACTTGTAGGAGTGTTACAAACAGGGCCAAATGTTGTAGATACGAGCGGAACAATTCTGTCAGTGGAGGATGAATATTCATTGAGTTTCGGTCATCCCTTCCATATCCACAAACTTTCTTATATGGAGAGGTCAGAAGCAAAGGATGATGAATCTATTATCTTGAAATCATGTCTTGATAAACTATGGTTACTTTGTTGGCAATGTTCACGCACTGGGGAATCCACGGGTTTCCCTAGTGGTCTTCCCGTTCTGTATGAAACATCCTTATGTTCATCTGCACAAATTAAAATATTCCTACAGCTGCTGCACGTAAATCTATAGACGACAGATGACCATAACAGGTTGGGAATCATGTCTTTGACTCTGAAGTAGTGGCCAATGGTGTTTGTGGAGATGACTATGATCCTTAAATCTACATTTTCTATGGTTTGATAATTTTCTTCTAATAGTATAACTCATGGGCCTATGTATGGAAGCTTTACATAAATTATATCTTTGGTGGTAAGTTGTAATGGTTCTCCTGTTACAAAGATATTATTTAAGGTTTGTCTGAAGAACCTGTGAATGACAAACAATGGAAAATCATTCCTTCTTAGGGTGTCTGTGATAAAGTCTATTTCCTTGATGAATATTTGATATGACTTTGATGTATTGTATGTTCTCTTGATAAGGGTATTTATCAAATTAGTTTTGTACTTGATAGGAATAAAAGAATCAAACTTCGAGGTAAAGTCTTTACATGTAGGTTTCTTATATGTTGCTGTTGAAAATCTGGTTTATCTGTTCCTTATATCTATATATCTATATCTATATATATATATATATATATATATATATATATATATATATATATATACATATACATACGTACACATTTATGTATTTATATATGTATGTTTATGTATATGTATATGTATATGTATATATATATATTATATATTATATATATATATATATATATATATATATATATATGTTTATAGGCATCAATGTATGCATGTATATTATATACACTGCTCCTCGGTGGAGTCTAAAAATTACTTTCCTTTTCATGCACAATTAAGCTCATTATATTATTGTTGTTGTTCTTGCTATTATTTTGATACTAATACTATTTATCACTCACTCCTCACTCCCATGTTCTTCCTTCCCCCTCTGTTAACATATTACGAACTTTGTATATTTCTTAGCCGCAATATCACCCTCTTATTCTCTTTCTTTTTTTGCGATTAGATATTTACGTATATTCACCGTTGCGTGTGTGCGTATGCATGTGCGTGTGTGTCCTTGCTGTTTTAGCATTTACTTTGAACTGTAAATCAATACCTTTTCAAAGTATAAGGAACGTGCATAATTTATCCTTATATATTTCTTTCAATTCAGATAAAATAAATCTGAATTCAGATTACAAGAATCAGGATTTCCGATGTGACTCCTAATTCTCTAGTGTATGATTCTAATGTTAAGTGTGTGTATGTATGTAAACTGGATTTTTACACATATATACTGTATGTGTATGTGTCTCATACACAGTAACTAAGCTGATGATTGTCTAAAGAAAAAATGTGAAGGAAATTATCCAGCTTTATTCATCTTGAACAAAAGGGAT
>NC_051395.1:42650434-42705434 GCF_015228065.2 Penaeus monodon | reverse complement strand
TGTGTGGTGTGTGTGTTGTGTGTGTGTGTATGTGTTGTTGCGTGTGTGTGTGTGTTATGCACACACATTTATAATACTACACACAGTCTATATTTAATGCTTGTGTGAGTGAAATATACATATATAACATAACCCACACATCACAAATATAAAATAATATATATATATATATATATATATATATATATAATATATGTTATACATAATATATATATATATATATAATATATATATATATATATATAAAATTATAAGCGTTATGTTTATATTTTGTATATTTCACACACACAAGTATATACATATAGACTGTGTGTATGTATTTATAAATGGGTGTGCATATATATATATATATTTTATAATTAAAATATTAATATATTATATATATATAAAAATTTTATATAATTAATTAGTTTTTGCAATATATGATAGCAAGGGGCAGAGCTTGACTCGGCTGTTTGCTGAGTTATTGTATTTATGTATATATATGTATATATATGTAATCATGTAAGAGTGCACCATCGCTAAAGTCGCCTTTTATTATCAGTTCAGTTATAGCTGTCATAGTTAACTTTGGGATATACCCTATATGATGCATAATTCAACACCGTTTCATTATATTTCTTTTTTGCTCGAAAATCGCTTTGTACAGGACACTCATATGTCCTGTGGAGCTATGTCAAACAAATTTATCAATTTACTTTTCCCTAAAACATTATGTTTATGAAATGATATGTATACACACATGTGTACATTATATTGTTAGCACTTTTTCTGCAGTGATTTTGCCTATACTTTTTGTTTGAAGTAAAAATCATAAATACATTTGGCATGTTTAAAGGAATCATTGTGTAGAATTGCTCAGTTTTATTCATATTGACTAAAAAAGAATCCTTTAACCGTAGAAACGACCATGGCCCCCAAAGCTTCCGCCGTAGCTTCTGAAGTGGCCGTGACCTCCAAAGCTGCGACCGAAGCTGAATCCAGGCTCAGCCTCAGCACTCCTCTTCCAGCGTCCGTAACCGTAGCTGCTGTACACGGGCCTGTGGGACACGTGCCCATAGCCGCCATAGCCGTATCCGAAGCGGGAAGGATCAGCCTCGGCCTCAGCCTCAGCTACAGGATCAGCTTCAGGATCACCGCTCACACTGACAGCGATAAACGCCACGAGGGCGACAGCGATGGCCTGCAACACAAGGACATACTTTTCAGCTAAAGTCTAAACACAGGTGTAGTCGGGAAAAGAACTGCGGTTGCTTTTACACAAAACATTGAATCTTGCTTAACTTTTCCATTATCCAGTAAGCTATAACATGAAAGGCACAATGTCGCAAAAGGAAGCATACTATTTACCAAAGTTTTCATGTCCACAGGGAATCACTGGCGGCTCTGCCGATGAAGCTCTAGTGTCTCCTTATATAATGGCCGAGGCGAAGCCACGCCCTCTGTTGGGTTATTTCTGTTTGAGTCCCAAGGTTAAATGAGCGAAGTTTTGAAAATAATGCGTCCTTAAAGACCATGCTGGGTATTTTAGGGGAAAAATGTTTTAAGCTCTCTTTGACTTGCCTCTTTGGTATATATTGTATACTTACAAGTGTATGAATATATGGAAATATATCATATATTCAGGAATTACGAAAATTGCATATATTGCAGTTATCAGAAATATCCATCTGTACGTTAATCATTATATTTATTGTTCATATTTATTCATAATGAAAAAAAATACTATAAAAAATCGTTATTGTGATAATTGTCGATATTACCATTGTTATTTTCATCGTTTCTAGTAACACCTGTATGCTTTTTATCATCATCAGATGTAATCATGGTAGTGAATCATTATGATTATTTTCATAAACTTAATATGATTACACTGATATGATTATATTTATCAATCGTCACTGCTACCATTCTTATCAAAATTTTCCTATAATTTTCTCTTTATCAGTATCTTAACCTATATATATATATATTATATATATATATATATATATATATATATATATATCATATATATAAGGTTTAAAAGGATAAGTAGCACCACCCATTTAGCCTGTTGACCTTTTTCCTTGGCGTGTATACACAACTGTTTATAGTATGGAACACGTCGTCACCATGGATAAAAGCGTGGAAGTCTTGTTTTACTTCCGGTAGTTATGGCAATATCGAGCAAATTTCACAGATAGTAATTTAACTAGCTTTATGAAGGCGCACTTCAGCTAAATGTGGTGACATATAGCTCTGCCATTTTTTCATTATTTCATGTATCAGAAGTATTTCTTTATATTTCTTTATTTTTCATTATGACAATGATAAATAGGTCAGCAAAAAGAAAGAAATACAGATTGTAAAAAAGATCCTATTAATATTTGCAATGTAATAGAAAAGAGGCGAGGCTTGACTCGGCTGCTGCCGAGTTAAGGTATTTATGTATTTATATATATACATATATATATATAATATGAATACATATATAGTATGAGTATGCGTGCTCATGTGAGTTGCACCATCACTAAGGTCGCCTTTTATGATCAGCTCATTTATAGCTGCCATAGTTAACTCTGTGATATACCCTTAGAGAAAGTAGCGTCATCATTTCGCATGGTGCATCATTCAGCACCGTTTCTTCAATTATATCTTTTCTTTTCTTACTCGAAAATCGGTTTACACTTTGCACAAGACTCCCATGTGGGGTTTGGAACTATGTCGAATGAAATAATCTATTGCTTTTCCCTAAAATATATATATTTGTTTGTTTGTTTGTTTATTAAATGATATATGTATACATGCGCCATATTTTTAAATAGGAATGGCTTCGCCGGTTCTCACAAAAAAAACACTTCATTTTGATATACGAGTTTTACTAGAGTGATTTTGCCCATTATTTTTGTTTAGAATAACATTCATATATACATTTGGCATGTTTAAAGGAAACATTGTGTAAAAGTGCTCAGTTTTATTCATCTTGAACAAAAGGGATCCTTCAACCGTAGAAACGACCATGTCCCCCAAAGCTTCCGCCGTAGCCTCCATAGCCCCTGTAGCCTCCGAAGCGGCCGTGACCTCCAAAGCTGCGACCGAAGCTGAATCCGGGCTCAGCCTCAGCACTCCTCTTCCAGCGTCCGTAACCATAGCTGCTGTACACAGGCCTAAAGGACACGTGCCCATAGCTGCCATAGCGGGAAGGATCAGCCTCAGGTCGGCCTCAGCCTCAGCCTCAGCACTCCTCTTCCAACGTCCGTAACTGTAACTTCTGTACACGGGTCTGTAGGACACGAGTCCATGGCCTCCAAAGCCGCCTCCATAGCGGCTGGGCTCAGCATCAGCTTCAGGATCACCACTTACACTGACAGCGATAAACGCCACGAGGGCGACAGCGATGGCCTGCAACACAAGGACATACATTTCAGATGAAGTCTAAATAGAGGTGTAGTTGGGAAAAGAACTGCGGTTGTTTTTCAACAAAAAATATTGAATCTTGCTTAACTTTTCCATTACCAAGGGAGCTATAACAAGAAATGCATAATACCGCAAAAGGAAGCATACTACTTACCAAAGTCTTCATGTCCACTAGGAATCACCGACTGCTCTGCCGATGACGCGGCAATGTCTCCTTATATAGTGGCCGAGACGAAGCCACGCCCTTTGTTGGGTTATTTCTGTAGGAGTTCCAAGGCTAAAAAGCGATGAAATTTTGAAGATAATGTGTCCTTAAATGTCATACTGGGTATTTTAGGGAAAAATGTTTTAGAATCTATGACTTGCCCCTTTGGTATATTGTATAGTTACGAATGTAATTACATATATTGCAATTATCATCAGAGGTAGCTATCTGTACTTTAATTATTATTTTTACTGTTTTTATTTATTTATATTGATATCATGAAAGGAATGCTATTGAAAATCGTCGTTGTAAAAACTGTTGATATTATTTTCATCAGTGTTTCCAATAGTAGTTGTATGTTCTTTATGATTATCATCACACTGTAATCATGGTAGTGAATGATTGTGTTAATTTTCGTAGACAATATAATTACATTGATATGATTAACAACCGTCAATCCTACCAATCTTATCAAAATTTTCCTTTGATTTTCTACTTCTCAATATGTTAATATATATATATACATATATATATATATATATATATATATATATATATATATATATATATATATATATATATACGGTGTTTAAAAAGATAAATAACACCACTTCCGTTTAGCCTATTGACTTTTTTCCTTGGAGTGTTCAGACAATTGTTTATAGTATGGAGTACGTCGTCCCATGGATAAAAGCCTGTATTTTTTTTCCTTCCAGTAGATGTGACAGTATCGAGTATATTTCACAAATGATCTTTTAACTGGCCTTATGAACGCTATCTTCATCAGCTAGAAGTGGTGATATATAGCTCCGCCCCTTTTTCACTATTTCATGTGTCACAAGTGTTCCTTCATTACATTTCTTTTATTATCAGTGACAATGGTAAATAGATCAGCAAAAAAAAAAAAAAAGAAGAATAAAATACAGATTGTAAAAAGACCCTATTAATATTTGTAATATATGATAGTAAAGGGGCAGAGCTTGACTCGGCTGTTGCTGAGTTAATGTATGTATATATATATATATATATATATATATATATATATATATATATATATATATATATATATATAAATGTATATATATATATATATATATATATATATATATATATATATATATATATGTATATATATATATATATATATATGTATATATGCGTAATCATGTAAGTTTGCATCATCGCTAAAGTCGCCTTTTATTATCAGCTCATTTATAGCTGTCATAGTTAACTCTGTGATATACCCTAAGAGAAAGTAATGTCATGTTCTATAGTGCATCATTCAGCACCTTTTCTTCTTTATATTTCCTTTTTGCTCGAAAATCGCTTTGCCCTTTGCATATGACACCCATGTGTTCTGTGCCATCCCTAAATGCTAACACATATATATATAACGCACACACACGTGTGTATATATTATTTCGTAAATATATGTTTTAGGGAAAAGTAAATAGATGAATTTACTCCACATTGCTCCAAGGACACATGGGTTTCCTGTGTTCTGTGGAGCTGTGCAGCTATGTGGAATAAAGTCATATATTTACTTTTCCCTAAAACATTATAGGCTTATGAAATGATATATCTACGTGTGTGTGCATTTATATATATATATATATATATATATATATATATATATATATATATATATATATGTGTGTGTGTGTGTGTGTGTGTGTGTGTGTGTGTGTGTGCGTGTGTGTTAGCACCTAGGAATGGCTTCGTCAGTTCACTCCAAAAACATTCTATTTTTATTATTTTTTCTGCTGTGATTTTGCCTATACTTTTTGTTTAGAGTAAAAATCATAAATACATTTGGCATGTTTAAAGGAATCATTGTGTAAAATTGCTCAGTTTTATGCATCTTGACCTAAAAGAATCCTTCAACCGTAGAAACGACCATGCCCCCAAAGCTTCCACTATAGCTTCCTAAGCGGCTGTGACCTCCAGAGCTGCGGCCGAAGCTGAATCTGGGCTCAGCCTCAGCACTCCTCTTCCAGCGTCCGTAACCGTAGTTGCTGTACACGGGCCTAAAGGACACGTGCCCATAGCCGCCATTACCGTATCCGAAGAGGGAAGGATCAGCCTCAGGCTCGGCCTCAGCTTCAGCACTCCTCTTCCAAAGTCCGTAACTGTAGCTTCTGTACACGGGTCTGTAGTACACGAGTCCTTATTAATATTTGCAATGTATAATAGCACAGAGGCGAGGCTTGACTCGGCCGTTGCCGAGTTAATGTATTTATGTATATATATATTTATATATATATATAAAATATGTATATATATATATAGTATGAGTATGCTTTCTCATGTGAGTTGCACCATCACTAAGGTCACCTTTTATGATCAGCTCATTTATAGTTGCCATAGTTAACTCTGTGAAATACCCTTAGAGAAAATAATGTCATTTCGCATGGTGCATCATTCAGCACCGTTCTTCAATTATCTGTTTTTTTTTAACTCGAAAAACGGTTTGCACTATGCACAAGACTCCCACGTGGGGTTTGGATCTATGTCAAATGAAATAATCTATTGCCTTTCCCTAAAGCATTTTTTAAAATTAAATTATGTAGGTATACATGCGTGCGCTATTAAAAAAAAAAAAAATATTAGCACTTAGGAATCGCTTCGTCAGTTCTCACCAAAAACATTTTATTTCGATGTACGAATTTTACTGGAGTGATTTTGCCCATTCTTTTTGTTTAAAATAACATTCATATATACATTTGGCATGTTTAAAGGAAACATTGTGTAAAAGTGCTCAGTTTTATTCACCTTGACCAAAAGGAATTCTTTCAACCGTAGAAACGACCATGGCCCCCAAAGCTTCCACCGTAGCCTCCATAGCCCCTGTAGCCTCCGAAGCGGCCGTGACCTCCGAAGCTGCGGCCGAAGCTGAATCCGGGCTCAGCCTCAGCACTCCTCTTCCAGCGTCCGTACCGTAGTGCTGTACACGGGCCTAAAGGACACGTGCCCATAGCTGCCATAGCCGTATCCGAAGCGGGAAGGATCAGCCTCAGGCTCGGCCTCAGCCTCAGCCTCAGCACTCCTCTTCCAACGTCCGCAGCAAAAAGAAAGAAATACAGATTGTAAAAAAGATCCTATTAATATTTGCAATGTAATAGAAAAGAGGCAAGGCTTGACTCGGCTGCTGCCGAGTTAAGGTATTTATGTATTTATATATATACATATATATATATATATATATATATATATAATATGAATACGTATATAGTATGAGTATGCGTGCTCATGTGTGTTGCACCATCACTAAAGTCGCCTTTTATGATCAGCTCATTTATAGCTGCCATAGTTAACTCTGTGATATACCCTTAGAGAAAGTAGCGTCATCATTTCGCATGGTGCATCATTCAGCACCGTTTCTTCAATTATATCTTTTCTTTTCTTACTCGAAAATCGGTTTACACTTTGCACAAGACTCCCATGTGGGGTTTGGAACTATGTCGAATGAAATAATCTATTGCTTTTCCCTAAAATATATATATTTGTTTGTTTGTTTGTTTATTAAATGATATATGTATACATGCGCGGTATTTTTAAATAGGAATGGCTTCGCCGGTTCTCACAAAAAAAACACTTCATTTTGATATACGAGTTTTACTAGAGTGATTTTGCCCATTATTTTTGTTTAGAATAACATTCATATATACATTTGGCATGTTTAAAGGAAACATTGTGTAAAATTGCTCAGTTTTATTCATCTTGAACAAAAGGGATCCTTCAACCGTAGAAACGACCATGTCCCCCAAAGCTTCCGCCGTAGCCTCCATAGCCCCTGTAGCCTCCGAAGCGGCCGTGACCTCCAAAGCTGCGACCGAAGCTGAATCCGGGCTCAGCCTCAGCACTCCTCTTCCAGCGTCCGTAACCGTAGCTGCTGTATACGGGCCTGAAGGACACGTGCCCATAGCCGCCATAGCCGTATCCGAAGCGGGAGGGATCAGCCTCGGCCTCAGCCTCAGCTACAGGCTCAGCCTCAGCACTCCTCTTCCAACGTCCGTAACTGTAACTTCTGTCACGGGTCTGTAGGACACGAGTCCATGGCCTCCAAAGCCGCCTCCATAGCGGCTGGGCTCAGCATCAGCTTCAGGATCACCACTTACACTGACAGCGATAAACGCCACGAGGGCGACAGCGATGGCCTGCAACACAAGGACATACATTTCAGATGAAGTTTAAATAGAGGTGTAGTTGGGAAAAGAACTGCGGTTGTTTTTCAACAAAAAATATTGAATCTTGCTTAACTTTTCCATTACCAAGGGAGCTATAACAAGAAATGCATAATACCGCAAAAGGAAGCATACTACTTACCAAAGTCTTCATGTCCACAGGGAATCACCGACTGCTCTGCCGATGACGCGGCAATGTCTCCTTATATAGTGGCCGAGACGAAGCCACGCCCTCTGTTGGGTTATTTCTGTAGGAGTTCCAAGGCTAAAAAGCGATGAAATTTTGAAAATAATGTGTCCTTAAATGTCATACTGGGTATTTTAGGGAAAAATGTTTTAGAATCTATGACTTGCCCCTTTGGTATATTGCATAGTGACGAATGTAATTACATATATTGCAATTATCATCAGAGGTAGCTATCTGTACTTTAATTATTATTTTTACTGTTTTTATTTATTTATATTGATATCATGAAAGGAATGCTATTGAAAATCGTCGATGTAAAAACTCGATATTATTTTCATCAGTGTTTCCAATAGTAGTTGTATGTTCTTTATGATTATCATCACACTGTAATCATGGTAGTGAATGATTGTGTTAATTTTCGTAGACAATATAATAACATTGATATGATTAACAACCGTCGATCCTACCAATCTTATCAAAATTTTCCTTTGATTTTCTACTTCTCAATATGTTAATATATATATATATATATATATATATATATATATATATATATATATATATATATATATATATATATATACGGTGTTTAAAAAGATAAATAACACCACTTCCGTTTAGCCTATTGACTTTTTTCCTTGGAGTGTTCAGACAATTGTTTATAGTATGGAGTACGTCGTCCCATGGATAAAAGCCTGTATTTTTTCCCTTCCAGTAGTTGTGACAGTATCGAGTATATTTCACAAATGATCTTTTAACTGGCCTTATGAATGCTATCTTCATCAGCTAAACGTGGTGACATATAGCTCCGCCCATTTTTTCACTATTTCATGGGTAAAAAAGTGTTCCTTCATTACATTTCTTTTATTATCAGTGACAATGGTAAATAGATCAGCAAAAAAAGAATAAAATACAGATTGTAAAAAGACCCTATTAATATTTGTAATATATGATAGCAAAGGGGCAGAGCTTGACTCGGCTGTTGCTGAGTTAATGTATTTATGTATATATATATATATATATATATATATATATATATATATATATATATATATATATATATATATATATGTATGCGTAATCATGTAAGTTTGCATCATCGCTAAAGTCGCCTTTTATTATCAGTTCATTTATAGCGGTCATAGTAACTCTGATATACCCTAAGAGAAAGTAATGTCAACATATTCTATAGCGCATCCTTTAGCACCTTTTCTTCTTTATATTTCTTTTTTGCTCGAAAATCGCTTTGACCTTTGCATATGACACTCATGTGTTTTGTGCCATCCCTAAGCGCTAACATATATATATATATATATATATATATATATATATATATATATATATATATATATATATATATATATATAACGCACACACACGTGTATATATATTATTTCGTAAATATATGTTTTAGGGAAAAGTAAATAGATGAATTTACTCCACATAGCTCCAAGGACACATAGGTTTCCTGTGTTCTGTGGAGCTGTGCAGCTATGTGGAATAAAGTCATATATTTACTTTTCCCTAAAACGTTATAGGCTTATGAAATGATATATCTACGTGTGTGTGCATTTATATATATATATATATATATATAATATATATATATATATATATATATATATGTGTGTGTGTGTGTGTGTGTGTGTGTGTGTGTGTGTGTGTGTGTGAGTGTGTTTAGCACCTAGGAATGGATTCGTCAGTTCACTCCCAAAAACATTTTACTTTTATGAGTTTTTTCTGCAGTGATTTTGCCTATACTTTTTGTTTAGAGTAAAAATCATAAATTCATTTGGTATGTTTAAAGGAATCATTGTGTAAAATTGCTCCGTTTTATGCATCTTGACCTAAAAGAATCCTTCAACCGTAGAAACGACCATGTCCCCCAAAGCTTCCACTATAGCCTCCGAAGCGGCTGTGACCTCCAAAGCTGCTGCTGAAGCTGAATCCGGGCTCAGCCTCAGCACTCCTCTTCCAGCGTTCGTAACCGTAGTTGCTGTACACGGGCCTAAAGGACACGTGCCCATAGCCGCCATTGCCGTATCCGAAGCGGGAAGGATCAGCCTCAGGTCGGCCTCAACCTCAGCACTTCTCTTCCAACGTCCGTAACTGTAGCTTCTGTACAAAGGTCTGTAGGACATGAGTCCTTATTAATATTTGCAGTGTATAATAGCAAAGAGGCGAGGCTTGACTCGGCCATTGCCGAGTTAATGTATTTATGTATGTATATATATATTTGTACATATATAAAATATGTATAGATATATAGTATGAGTATGCATTCTCATGTGAGTTGCACCATCACTAAGGTCGCCTTTTATGATCAGCACATTTATAGTTGCCATAGTTAACTCTGTGATATACCCTTAGAGAAAATAATGTCATTTCGCATGGTGCATCATTCAGCACCGTTCTTCAATTATCTGTTGTTTTTTTTTAAACTCGAAAATCGGTTTGCAACATGCACAAGACTCCCACGTGGGGTTTGGAACTATGTCGAATGAAATAATCTATTACCTTTCCCTAAAACATTTTTTAAAATTAAATAATGTAGGTATACATGCGTGTGCTATTAAAAAAAAAAAAAAAAAAAAAAAAAAAAAAAAAAAAAAAAAAAAACATTAGCACTTAGGAATCGCTTCGTCAGTTCTCACCAAAAACATTTTATTTCGATGTACGAGTTTTACTGGAGTGATTTTGCCCATTCTTTTTGTTTAAAATAACATTCATATATACATTTGGCATGTTTAAAGGAAACATTGTGTAAAAGTGCTCAGTTTTATTCATCTTGACCAAAAGGAATTCTTTCAACCGTAGAAACGACCATGGCCCCCAAAGCTTCCACCGTAGCCTCCATAGCCCCTGTAACCTCCGAAGCGGCCGTGACCTCCGAAGCTGCGACCGAGGCTGAATCCAGGCTCAGCCTCAGCACTCCTCTTCCAGCGTCCGTAGCCGTAGCTGCTGTACACGGGCCTGTGGGACACGTGCCCATAGCCGCCATAGCCGTATCCGAAGCGGGAAGGATCAGCCTCGGCCTCAGCCTCAGCTACAGGCTCAGCCTCAGCACTCCTCTTCCAGCGTCCGTAACCATAGCTGCTGTACACGGGCCTAAGGACACGTGCCCATAGCGCCATGCCGTATCCGAAGCGGGAAGGATCAGCCTCAGGCTCGGCCTCAGCCTCAGCACTCCTCTTCCAACGTCCATAACTGTAGCTTCTGTACGCGGGTCTGTAAGACACGAGTCCATGGCCTCCAAAGCCACCTCCATAGCGGCTAGGCTCAGCATCAGCTTCAGGATCACCGCTCACACTGACAGCGATAAACGCCACGAGGGCGACAGCGATGGCCTGCAACACAAGGACATACTTTTCAGCTAAAGTCTAAACACAGGTGTAGTTGGGAAAAGAACTGCGGTTGCTTTTACACAAAACATTGAATCTTAACTTTTCCATTATCCAGGGAGCCATAACAAGAAAGGCTCAATGTCGCAAATGGAAGCATACTATTTACCAAAGTCTTCATGTCCACAGGGAATCACTGGCGGCTCTGCCGCGATGAAGCTCTAGTGTCTCCTTATATAATGGCCGAGGCGAAGCCACGCCCTCTGCTGGGTTATTTCTGTTTGAGTCCCAAGGTTAAATGAGCGAAGAAGTTTTGAAAATAATGCGTCCTTAAATGCCATGCTGGGTATTTTAGGGGAAAATGTTTTAAGCTCTCTTTGACTTGCCTCTTTGGTATATATTGTATACTTACAAGTGTATGAATATATGGAAGTATAATATATATTCACGAATTACGAAAATTGCATATATTGCAGTTATCAGAAATATCCATCTGTACTTTAATCATTATATTTATTGTTCATATTTATTCATGTCGAATAAAAAAAAAATAATAAAAAATCGTCATTGTGATAATTGTCGATATTACCATTGTTATTTTCATCGTTTCCAGTAACACCTGTATGCTTTTTATCATCAGATGTAATCGTGGTAGTGAATCATTATGATTATTTTCATAAACTTAATATGATTACACTGATATGATTATATCTATCAATCGTCACTGCTACCATTCTTATCAAAATTTTCCTAAAATTTTCTCTTTATCAGTACCTTACCCTATATATATATCATATATATACGGCTTAAAAGGATAAGTAGCACCACCCATTTAGCCTGTTGACCTTTTTCCTTGGCGTGTACACACAACTGTTTATAGTATGGAACACGTCACCATGGATAAAAGCGTAGTTATGGCAATATCGAGCAAATTTCACAAATAATCATTTAACTAGCTTTATGAAGGCGCATCTTCAGCTAAATATGGTGACATATAGCTCTGCCACTTTTTCACTATTTCATGTATCATGAAGTATTTTTTCATTATTTTTCTTTTGAAAATGAGTTATTAATGACAATGATAAATAGATCAGCAAAAAGAAAGAAATACAGATTGTAAAAAGACCCTATTAATATTTGCAATGTATAATAGCAAAGGGGCGAGGCTTGACTCGGCTGTTGCCGAGTTAATGTATTTATGTGTGAATATATACATTTATATATATAAAATATGAATATGTATATAGTATGAGTATGCGTGCTCATGTGAGTTGCACCACCACTAAGGTCACCTTTTATGATCAGCTCATTTATAGCTGCCATAGTTACCTCTGTGATATACCCTTAGAGAAAGTAGCATCATCATTTCGCATGGTGCATCATTCAGCACCGTTTCTTCAATTATCGAAAATCGGTTTACACTTTGCACAAGACACCCACGTGGGCTTTGGAACTATGTCGAATGAAATAATCTATTGCTTTTCCCTAATTTTTTGTTTGTTTGTTTGTTTGTTTGTTTATTAAATGATATATATATACATGCATGTTGTTTTTAAATAGGAATGGCTTCGTCGGTTCTCACAAAAAACACTTCATTTCGATATACGAGTTTTACTAGAGTGATTTTGCCCATTCTTTTTGTTTAAAATAACATTCATATATACATTTGGCATGTTTAAAGGAAACATTGTGCCGAATTGCTCAGTTTTATTCATCTTGAACAAAAGGGATCCTTCAACCGTAGAAACGACCATGGCCCCCAAAGCTTCCGCCGTGGCCCCTATAACCTCCGAAGCGGCCGTGACCTCCGAAGCTGCGACCGAAGCTGAATCCAGGCTCAGCCTCAGCACTCCTCTTCCAGCGTCCGTAACCATAGCTGCTGTACACAGGCCTAAAGGACACGTGCCCATAGCTGCCATAGCCGTATCCGAAGCGGGAAGGATCAGCCTCAGGCTCGGCCTCAGCCTCAGCCTCAGCCTCAGCACTCCTCTTCCAGCGTCCGTAACTGTAACTTCTGTACGCGGGTCTGTAAGACACGAGTCCATGGCCTCCAAAGCCGCCTCCATAGCGGCTGGGCTCAGCATCAGCTTCAGGATCACCACTTACACTGACAACGACAAACGCCACGAGGGCGACAGCGATGGCCTGCAACACAAGGACATACATTTCAGATGAAGTCTAAACAGAGGTGTAGTTGGGAAAAAAAAACTGCGGTTGTTTTTCAACAAAAAATATTGAATCTTGCTTAACTTTTCCATTACCAAGGGAGCTATAACAAGAAATGCATAATACCGCAAAAGGAAGCATACTACTTACCAAAGTCTTCATGTCCACAAGGAATCACCGACTGCTCTGCCGATAACGCGGCAATGTCTCCTTATATAGTGGCCGAGACAAAGCCACGCCCTCTGTTGGATTATTTCTGTAGGAGTTCCAAGACTAAAAAGCGATGAAATTTTGAAAATAATGTGTCCTTAAATGCCATACTGGGTATTTTAGGGAAAAATGTTTTAGGATCTTAGACTTGCCCCTTTGGTATATTGTATAGTTACGAATGTAAATACATATATTGCAATTATCATCAGAAGTAGCTATCTGTATTTTAATCATTATTTTTACTGTTCTTATTTATTTATATTGATATCATGAAAGGAATGCTATTAAAAATCGTCATTGTAATAACTCGATATTACCATTGTTGTTATTTTCATCAGTGTTTCCAATAATAGTTGTATGTTCTTTATTATTATCATCACATTGTAATCATGGTAGTGAATGATTGTGTTGATTTTCATAGACAATATAATTACATTGATATGATTAACAACCGTCAATCCTACCAATCTCATCAAAATTTTTCTTTGATTTTCTACTTCTCAATATGTTATATATATATATATATATATATATATATATATATATATATATATATATATATATTCATATATATATATATATATATATATATATATATACGGTGTTTAAAAAGATTAATAACACCACTTCCGTTTACCCTATTGACTTTTTTTCCTTGGAGTGTTCAGACAATTGTTTATAGTATGGAGTACGTCGTCCCATGGATAAAAGCTTGTATTTTTTTCCTTCCAGTAGATGTGACAGTATCGAGTAAATTTCACAAATGATCTTTTAACTGGCCTTATGAATGCTATCAATAAATAAATGAATGCTATCAACTAAAAGTGGTGACATATAGCTCCGCCCCTTTTTTCACTATTTCATGTGTCACAAGTGTTCCTTCATTGCATTTCTTTTATTATCAGTGACAATGGTAAATAGATCAGCAAAAAAAGAATAAAATACAGATTGTAAAAAGACCCTATTAATATTTGTAATATATGATAGTAAAGGGGCAGAGCTTGACTCGGCTGTTGCTGAGTTAATGTATTTATGTATTTAAATATGTATATATATATATATATATATATATATATATATATATATATATATATATTTATATATGTATATATGCGTAATTTTGCATCATCGCTAGAGTCGCCTTTTATTATCAGCTCATTTATAGCTGTCATAGTTAACTCTGTGATATACCCTAAGAGAAAGTAATGTCATGTTCTATAGTGCATCATTCAGCACTTTTTCTTCTTTATATTTCTTTTTTGATCGAAAATCGCTTTGCCCTTTGCACATGACACCCATGTGTTCTGTGGCATCCCTAAGTGCTAACACACATATGTATAACGCACACACGTGTATATATATTATTTTGTAAATATATGTTTTAGGGAAAAGTAAATAGATGAATTTACTCCACATAGCTTCAAGGACACTTGAGTTTCCTGCGTTCTGTGGAGCTGTGGAGCTATGTGGAATAAAGTCATATATTTACTTCTCCCTAAAACATTATAGGCTTATGAAATGATATATATACGTGTGTGTGCATATATATATATATATATATATATATATATATATATATATATATATATGTTGTGTGTGTGTGTGTGTGTGTGTGTGTGTGTGTTAGCATCTAGGAATGACTTCGTCAGTTCACTCAAAAAAACATTCTATTTTTATGAGTTTTTCTGCAGTGATTTTGCCTATACTATTTGCTTAGAGTAAAATTCATAAATACATTTGGCATGTTTAAAGGAATCATTGTGTAAAATTGCTCAGTTTTATGCATCTTGACCTAAAAGAATCCTTTAACCGTAGAAACGACCATGTCCCCCAAAGCTTCCACTATAGCCTCAGAAGCGGCTGTGACCTCCAAAGCTGCTGCTGAAGCTGAATCCGGGCTCAGCCTCAGCACTCCTCTTCCAGCGTCCGTAACCGTAGTTGCTGTACACGGGCCTGAAGGACACGTGCCCATAGCCGCCATTGCCGTATCCGAAGCGGGAAGGATCAGCCTCAGGCTCGGCCTCAGCCTCAGCACTCCTCTTCCAACGTCCGTAACTGTAGCTTCTGTACACGGGTCTGTAGAACACGAGTCCTTATTAATATTTGCAATGTACAATAGCAAAGAGGCGAGGTTTGACTCGGCCGTTGCCGAGTTAATGTATTTATGTATGTATATATGTATTTATATATATTTATAATATATATATATATATATATATATATATATATATATATATATTTATATATATATATATATATATAGTATGAGTAAGGTGTTCTCATGTGAGTTGCAGCATCACTAAGTTCACCTTTTATGATCAGCTCATTTATAGTTGCCATAGTTAACTATGTGATAAACCCTTAGAGAAAATAATGTCATTTCGCATGGTGCATCATTCGGCACCGTTCTTCAATTATCTTTTTTTTTTTTAACTCGAAAATCGGTTTGCACTATGCACAAGACTCCCACGTGGGGTTTGGAACTATGTCGAATGAAATAATCTATTACCTTTCCCTAAAACATTTTTTAAAATTAAATTATGTAGGTATACATGCGTGCGCTATTTAAAAGAAAAAAAAAATTAGCACTTAGGAATCGCTTCGTCAGTTCTCACCAAAAACACTTTATTTCGATGTACGAGTTTTACTGGAGTGATTTTGCCCATTCTTTTTGTTTCAAATAACATTCATATATACATTTGGCATGTTTAAAGGAAACATTGTGTAAAATTGCTCAGTTTTATTCATCTTGACCAAAAGGAATTCTTTCAACCGTAGAAACGACCATGGCCCCCAAAGCTTCCACCGTAGCCTCCATAGCCCCTGTAACCTCCGAAGCGGCCGTGACCTCCGAAGCTGCGACCGAAGCTGAATCCAGGCTCAGCCTCAGCACTCCTCTTCCAGCGTCCGTAGCCGTAGCTGCTGTACACGGGCCTGTGGGACACGTGCCCATAGCCGCCATAGCCGTATCCGAAGCGGGAGGGATCAGCCTCGGCCTCAGCCTCAGCTACAGGCTCAGCCTCAGCACTCCTCTTCCAGCGTCCGTAACCATAGCTGCTGTACACAGGCCTGAAGGACACGAGTCCATGGCTTCCAAAGCCGCCCCATAGCGGCTGGGCTCAGCATCAGCTTCAGGATCACCGCTCACACTGATAGCGATAAACGCCACGAGGGCGACAGCGATAGTCTGCAACACAAGGACATACTTTTCAGCTAAAGTCTAAACAGAGGTGCAGTCGGGAAAAGAACTGCGGTTGCTTTTACACAAAACAATGAATCTTGCTTAGCTTTTCCATTATCCAGAGCTATAACATGAAAAGCACAATGTCGCAAAAGGAAGCATACTATTTACCAAAGTCTTCATGTCCACAGGGAATCACTGGCGGCTCTGCCGATGAAGTTGTGGTGTCTCCTTATATAATGGCCGAGGCGAAGCCACGCCCTCTGCTGGGTTATTTCTGTTTGAGTCCCAAGGTTAAATGAGCGAAGTTTTGAAAATAATGCGTCCTTAAATGCCATGCTGGGTATTTTAGGAGAAAATGTTTTAAGCTCTCTTTGACTTGCCCCTTTGGTATATATTGTATACTTACATGTGTATGAATACATGGAAATATATCATATATTCACGAATTACGAAAATTGCACATATTGCAGTTATCAGAAATATCCATCTCTACGTTATTCATTATATTTATTGTTCATATTTATTCATATCGAATAAAAAAAAAAATCTAAAATCGTCACTGTGATAATTGTCGATATTACCATTGTTATTTTCATCGTTTCCAGTAACACCTGTATGCTCTTTATCATCATCAGCTGTAATCATGGTAGTGAATCATTATGATTATTTTCATAAACGTAATATGATTACACTGATATGATTATATTTATCAATCGTCACTGCTACCATTCTTATCAAAATTTTTCTATAATTTCCTCCTTATCAGTATCTTAACCTATATATATATATCATATATATAAGGTTTAAAAGGATAAGTAGCACCACCTATTTAGCCTGTTGACCTTTTTCCTTGGCGTGTACACACAACTGTTTATAGTATGGAACACGTCGTCACCATGGATAAAAGCGTGGATTTTTTCTTTTACTTCCGGTAGTTATGCCAGTATCGAGCAAATTTCACAAATAATTTTATGAAGGCTCATATTCAGCTAAATGTGGTGACATCATATAACTCTGCCCCTTTTTTCACTATTTCATGTATCATAAGTTTTTTTTCATTATTTTTCTTTTGAAAATGAGTTATTAATGACATTGATTAATAGATTTGCAAAAAGGAAAGAAATACAGATTGTAAAAAAAACTATTAATATTTGCAATGTACAATAGTAAAGAGGCGAGGCTTGACTCGGCTATTCCCGAGGTAATTTATTTATATATGTATATATAAATATTTATATATATAAAACATGTATATGTTTATAGTATGAGTATGCGTGCTCATGTGAGATGCACCATCACTAAGGTCGCCTTTAATGATCAGCTCATTTATAACTGCCATAGTTAACTCTGTGGTAGTCTAAGATAAAGTAATGTTAACATTTCTCATGGTGCATTATTCAGCACCGTTTCTTCAATTATATCTTCTTTTTACTCGAAAATCGGTTTGCACTTTGCACAAGACTCCCAAGTGGGGTTTCGAACTATGTCGAATGAATTAATCTATTACTTTTCCCTAAACATTATTTTGCTCCGCTATTGAATAATAATAATAATAATAATAATAATAATAATAATAATAATAATAATAATAATAAAAGACAAACATTAGCACTTAGGAATGGTTTCATCAGTTCTCACCAAAAACACTATTTCGATGTACGAGTTTTACTGGAGTGATTTTGCCTATTCTTTTTGTTTAAAATAGCATTCATATATACATTTGGCATGTTTAACGAAAACATTGTGTAAAATTGCTCAGTTTTATTCATATTGACCAAAAGGAATTCTTTCAACCATAGAAACGACCATGGCCCCCAAAGCTTCCGCCGTAGCCTCCATAGCCCCTGTAGCCTCCGAAGCGGCCGTGACCTCCGAAGCTGCGACCGAAGCTGAATCCGGGCTCAGCCTCAGCACTCCTCTTCCAGCGTCCGTAGCCGTAGTTGCTGTACACGGGCCTGTAGGACACGTGTCCATAGCCGTATCCGAAGCGGGAGGGATCAGCCTCGGCCTCAGCCTCAGCTACAGGCTCAGCCTCAGCACTCCTCTTCCAACGTCCGTAACTGTAGCTTCTGTACACGGGTCTGTAGGACACGAGTCCATGGCCTCCAAAACCGCCTCCATAGCGGCTAGGCTCAGCATCAGCTTCAGGATCACCGCTCACACTGACAGCGATAAACGCCACGAGGGCGACAGCGATGGCCTGCAACACAAGGACATACTTTTCAGCTAAAGTCTAAAAAGAGGTGTAGTCGGGAAAAGAACTGCGGTTGCTTTTACACAAAACATTGAATCTTGCTTAGCTTTTCCATTATCCAGGGAGCTATAACATGAAAGGCTTAATGTCGCAAAAGGAAGCATACTATTTACCAAAGTTTTCATGTCCACAGGGAATCACTGGCGGCTCTGCCGATGAAGTTGTGGTGTCTCCTTATATAATGGCCGAGGCGAAGCCACGCCCTCTGCTGGGTTATTTCTGTTTGAGTCCCAAGGTTAAATGAGCGAAGAAGTTTTGAAAATAATGCGTCCTTAAATGCCATGCTGGGTATTTTAGGGGAAAAATGTTTTAAGCTGTCTTTGACTTGCCCCTTTGGTATATATTGTATACTTACAAGTGCATGAATACATGGAAGTATATCATATATTCACGAATTACGAAAATTGCATATATTGCAGTTATAAGAAATATCCGACTGTACGTTAATCATTATAAAAAAAAAAAAAAAAAAATACTATCAAAAATCGTCATTGTGATAATTGTCGATATTACCATTGTTATTTTCATCGTTTCCAGTAACACCTGTATGCTCTTTATCATCATCAGATGTAATCATGGTAGTGAATCATTATGATTATTTTCATAAACTTAATATGATTACACTGATATGATTATATTTATCAATCGTCACTGCTACCATTCTTATAAGAATGGTAGCAGTTTTATTCATATTGACCAAAAGGAATGGTAGCAGTATCTTAATATATATATATCATATATATACGGTTTAAAAGGATAAGTAGCACCACCCATTTAGCCTGTTGACCTTTTTCCTTGGCGTGTACACACAACTGTTTATAGTATGGAACACGTCGTCACCATGGATAAAAGCGTGGAAGTTTTGTTTTACTTCCGGTAGTTATGGCAATATCGAGGAAATTTCACAAATAATCATTTAACTAGCTTTATGAAGGCGCATCTTCAGCTAAATGTGGTGACATATAGCTCTGCTACTTTTTCATTATTTCATGTATCAGAAGTATTTCTTTATTTTTCTGTTGAAAATGAGTTAGTAATGACAATGATAAATAGGTCACCAAAAAAGAAAGAAATACAGATAGTAAAAAAGACCCTATTAATATTTGCAATGTAATAGCAAAGAGGCGAGGTTTGACTCGGCTGTTGCTGAGTTAAGGTATTTATGTATTTATATATATACATATATATATATAATATGAATACGTATATAGTATGAGTATGCGTGCTCATGTGAGTTACACCATCACTAAAGTCGCCTTTTATGATCAGCTCATTTATAGCTGCCATAGTTAACTCTGTGATATACCCTTAGAGAAAGTAGCATCATCATTTCGCATGGTGCATCATTCAGCACCGTTTCTTCAATTATATCTTTTCTTTTTTTACTCGAAAATCGGTTTACACTTTGCACAAGACACCCACGTGGGCTTTGGAACTATGTCGAATGAAATAATCTATTGCTTTTCCCTAAAATATATATATTTGTTTGTTTGTTTATTAAATGATATATGTATACATGCGCGGTATTTTTAAATAGGAATTGCTTCGTCGGTTCTCACAAAAAAACACTTCATTTTGATATACGAGTTTTACTAGAGTGATTTTGCCCATTCTTTTTGTTTAAAATAACACTCATATATACATTTGGCATGTTTAAAGGAAACATTGTGTAAAAGTGCTCAGTTTTATTCATCTTGAACAAAAGGGATCCTTCAACCGTAGAAACGACCATGTCCCCCAAAGCTTCCGCCGTAGCCCCCATAGCCCCTGTAGCCTCCGAAGCGGCCGTGACCTCCAAAGCTGCGACCGAAGCTGAATCCGGGCTCAGCCTCAGCACTCCTCTTCCAGCGTCCGTAACCATAGCTGCTGTACACAGGCCTGAAGGACACGTGCCCATAGCTGCCATATCGGGAAGGATCAGCCTCAGGCTCGGCCTCAGCCTCAGCCTCAGCACTCCTCTTCCAACGTCCGTAACTGTAACTTCTGTACACGGGTCTGTAAGACACGAGTCCATGGCCTCCAAAGCCGCCTCCATAGCGGCTAGGCTCAGCATCAGCTTCAGGATCACCACTTACACTGACAACGACAAACGCCTCGAGGGCGACAGCGATGGCCTGCAACACAAGGACATACATTTCAGATGAAGTCTAAATAGAGGTGTAGTTGGGAAAAAGAACTGCCGTTGTTTTTCAACAAAAAATATTGAATCTTGCTTAACTTTTCCATTACCAAGGGAGCTATAACAAGAAATGCATAATACCGCAAAAGGAAGCATACTACTTACCAAACTTTTCATGTCCACAAGGAATCACCGACTGCTCTGCCGATGACGCGGCAATGTCTCCTTATATAGTGGCCGAGACGAAGCCACGCCCTCTGTTGGATTATTTCTGTAGGAGTCCCAAGGCTAAAAAGCGATGAAATTTTGAAAATAATGTGTCCTTAAATGCCATACTGGGTATTTTAGGGAAAAATGTTTTAGAATCTATGACTTGCCCCTTTGGTATATTGTATAGTTACGAATGTAATTACATATATTGCAATTATCATCAGAAGTAGCTATCTGTACTTTAATTATTATTTTTACTGTTTTTATTTATTTATATTGATATCATGAAAGGAATGCTATTCAAAATCGTCATTGTAAAAACTGTCGATATTATTTTCATCAGTGTTTCCAATAGTAGTTGTATGTTCTTTATGATTATCATCACACTGTAATCATGGTAGTGAATGATTGTGTTGATTTTCGTAGACAATATAATTACATTGATATGATTAACAACCGTCAATCCTACCAATCTTATCAAAATTTTCCTTTGATTTTCTACTTCTCAATATGTTAATATATATATATATATATATATATATATATATATATATATATATATATATGGTGTTTAAAAAGATAAATAACACCACTTCCGTTTAGCCTATTGACTTTTTTCCTTGGAGTGTTCAGACAATTGTTTATAGTATGGAGTACGTCGTCCCATGGATAAAAGCCTGTTTTTTTTTTCCTTCCAGTAGATGTGACAGTATCGATTAGATTTCAAAAATGATCTTTTAATTGGCCTTATGAATGCTATCTTCATCAGCTAAACGTGGTGACATATAGCTCCGCCCATTTTTTCACTATTTCATGTGTCACAAGTGTTCCTTGATTACATTTCTTTTATTATCAGTGACAATGGTAAATAGATCAGCAAAAAAAGAATAAAATACAGATTGTAAAAAGACCCTATTAATATTTGTAATATGATATGATAATGATGATGTAATATATATGATAGCAAAGGGGCAGAGCTTGACTCGGCTGTTGCTGAGTTCATATATTTATGTATATATATATGCATGCGTAATCATATAAGTTTGCATCATCGCTAAAGTCGCCTTTTATTATCAGTTCATTTATAGCTGTCATAGTTAACTCTGTGATATACCCTAAGAGAAAGTAATGTCAACATGTTCTATAGTGCATCCTTTAGCACCTTTTCTTCTTTATATTTCTATTTTGCTCGAAAATCGCTTTGCCCTTTGCATATGACACCCATGTGTTCTGTGCCATCCCTAAGTGCTAACATATATATATAACGCACACACACGTGTGTATATATTAATTCGTAAATATATGTTTTAGGGAAAAGTAAATAGATGAATTTACTCCACATAGCTCCAAGGACGCATGGGTTTCCTGTGTTCTGTGGAGCTGTGGAGCTATGTGGAATAAAGTCATATATTTACTTTTCCCTAAAACGTTATAGGCTTATGAAATGATATATCTACGTGTGTATGCATTTATATATATGTGTGTGTGTGTGTTAGCACCTAGGAATAGATTTGTCAGTTCACTCCAAAAAACATTTTACTTTTATGAGTTTTTCTGCAGTGATTTTGCCTATACTTTTTGTTTAGAGTTAAAATCATAAATACATTTGGCATGTTTAAAGGAATCATTGTGTAAAATTGCTCAGTTTTATGCATCTTGACCTAAAAGAATCCTTCAACCGTAGAAACGACCATGTCCTCCAAAGCTTCCACTATAGCCTCCGAAGCGGCTGTGACCTCCAAAGCTGCGGCCGAAGCACTCCTCTTCCAACATCCGTAACTGTAGCTTCTGTACACGGGTCTGTAGTACACGAGTCCTTATTAATATTTGCAATGTATAATAGCAAAGAGGCGAGGCTTGACTCGGCCGTTGCCGAGTTAATGTATTTATGTATGTATATATATATATTTATATATATATAAAATATGTATATATATATAGTATGAGTATGCTTTCTCATGTGAGTTGCACCATCACTAAGGTCACCTTTTATGATCAGCTCATTTATAGTTGCCATAGTTAACTCTGTGAAATACCCTTAGAGAAAATAATGTCATTTCGCATGGTGCATCATTCAGCACCGTTCTTCAATTATCTGTTTTTTTTTTTAACTCGAAAATCGGTTTGCACTATGCACAAGACTCTCACGTGGGGTTTGGATCTATGTCAAATGAAATAATCTATTGCCTTTCCCTAAAACATTTTTTTAAATTAAATTATGTAGGTATACATGCGTGCGCTATTAAAAAAAAAAAAAAAAAAAAAAAAAAAAACATATTAGCACTTAGGAATCGCTTCGTCAGTTCTCACCAAAAACACTTTATTTCGATGTACGAGTTTTACTGGAGTGATTTTGCCCATTCTTTTTGTTTAAAATAACATTCATATATACATTTGGCATGTTTAAAGGAAACATTGTGTAAAAGTGCTCAGTTTTATTCATCTTGACCAAAAGGAATTCTTTCAACCGTAGAAACGACCATGTCCCCCAAAGCTTCCACCGTAGCCTCCATAGCCCCTGTAGCCTCCGAAGCGGCTGTGACCTCCAAAGCTGCGACCGAAGCTGAATCCGGGCTCAGCCTCAGCACTCCTCTTCCAGCGTCCGTAGCCGTAACTGCTGTACACGGGCCTGTAGGACACGTGCCCATAGCCGCCATAGCCGTATCCGAAGCGGGAGGGATCAGCCTCAGGCTCGGCCTCAGCCTCAGCTTCAGCACTCCTCTTCCAACGTCCGTAACTGTAGCTTCTGTACACGGGTCTGTAGGACACGAGTCCATGGCCTCCAAAGCCGCCTCCATAGCGGCTGGGCTCAGCATCAGCTTCAGGATCACCGCTCACACTGACAGCGATAAACGCCACGAGGGCGACAGTGATGGCCTGCAACACAAGGACATACTTCTCAGCTAAAGTCTAAACACAGGTGTAGTCGGGAAAAGAACTGCGGTTGCTTTTACACAAAACATTGAATCTTGCTTAGCTTTTCCATTATCCAGGAAGCTATAACATGAAAGGCATAATGTCGCAAAAGGAAGCATACTATTTACCAAAGTCGTCATGTCCACAGGGAATCACTGGTGGCGGCTCTGCCGATGAAGCTCTAGTGTCTCCTCATATAATGGCCGAGGCGAAGCCACTCCCTCTGCTGGGTTATTTTTGTTTGAGTCCCAAGGTTAAATGAGCGACGTTTTGAAAATAATGCGTCCTTAAAGACCATGCTGGGTATTTTAGGGGAAAAATGTTTTAAGCTCTCTTTGACTTGCCTCTTTGGTATATATTGTATACTTACAAGTGTATGAATATATGGAAATATATCATATATTCACGAATTACGAAAATTGCATATATTGCAGTTATCAGAAATATCCATCTGTACGTTAATCATTATATTTATTGTTCATATTTATTCATAATGAAAAAAAATACTATCAAAAATCGTTATTGTGATAATTGTCGATATTACCATTGTTATTTTCATCGTTTCCAGTAACACCTGTATGCTTTTTATCATCATCAGCTGTAATCATGGTAGTGAATCATTATGATTATTTTCATAAACTTAATATGATTACACTGATATGATTATATTTATCAATCGTCACTGCTACCATTCTTGTCAAAATTTTCCTATAATTTTCTCTTTATCAGTACCTTAACCTATATATATATCATATATATAAGGTTTAAAAGGATAAGTAGCAACACCCATTTAGCCTGTTGACCTTTTTCCTTGTCGTGTACACACAACTGTTTATAGTATGGAACACGTCGTCACCATGGATAAAATCGTGGCAGTCTTGTTTTACTTCCGGTAGTTATGGCAATATCGAGCAAATTTCACTGATAGTCATTTAACTAGCTTTATGAAGGCGCATCTTCAGCTAAATGTGGTGACATATAGCTCTGCCACTTTTTCATTATTTCATGTATCAGAAGTATTTCTTTATTTTTCTGTTGAAAATGAGTTATTAATGACAATGATAAATAGGTCACCAAAAAAGAAAGAAATACAGATTGTAAAAAAGACCCTATTAATATTTGCAATGTAATAGCAAAGAGGCGAGGTTTGACTCGGCTGTTGCTGAGTTAAGGTATATATATATATATATATATACATATATATATATATATATATATATATATATATATATATATATATATATATATATATATATAATATGAATACGTATATAGTATGAGTATGCGTGCTCATGTGAGTTACACCATCACTAAGGTCGCCTTTTATGATCAGCTCATTTATAGCTGCCATAGTTAACTCTGTGATATACCCTTAGAGAAAGTAGCATCATCATTTCGCATGGTGCATCATTCAGCACCGTTTCTTCAATTATATCTTTTCTTTTTTTACTCGAAAATCGATTTACACTTTGCACAAGACACCCACGTGGGCTTTGGAACAATGTCGAATGAAATAATCTATTTCTTTTCCCTAAAATATATATATTTGTTTGTTTGTTTGTTTGTTTATTAAATGATATATGTATAGATGCGTGTTATTTTTAAATAGGAATGGCTTCGTCGGTTCTCACAAAAAAACACTTCATTTTGATATACGAATTTTACTAGAGTGATTTTGCCCATTCTTTTTGTTTAAAATAACACTCATATATACATTTGGCATGTTTAAAGGAAACATTGTGTAAAAGTGCTCTGTTTTATTCATCTTGAACAAAAGGGATCCTTCAACCGTAGAAACGACCATGTCCCCCAAAGCTTCCGCCGTAGCCCCCATAGCCCCTGTAGCCTCCGAAGCGGCCGTGACCTCCAAAGCTGCGGCCGAAGCTGAATCCGGGCTCAGCCTCAGCACTCCTCTTCTAGCGTCCGTAACCGTAGCTGCTGTACACGGGCCTGAAGGACACGTGCCCATAGCCGCCATAGCCGTATCCGAAGCGGGAGGGATCAGCCTCGGCCTCAGCCTCAGCTACAGGCTCAGCCTCAGCACTCCTCTTCCAACGTCCGTAACCGTAGCTGCTGTACACAGGCCTGAAGGACACGTGCCCATAGCTGCCATAGCGGGAAGGATCAGCCTCAGGCTCGGCCTCAGCCTCAGCCTCAGCACTCCTCTTCCAACGTCCGTAACTGTAACTTCTGTCCATAGGGACTGGTCACCTTCAGGATCACCACTTACACTGACAACGACAAACGCCACGAGGGCGACAGCGATGGCCTGCAACACAAGGACATACATTTCAGATGAAGTCTAAATAGAGGTGTAGTTGGGAAAAGAACTGCGGTTGTTTTTCAACAAAAAATATTGAATCTTGCTTAACTTTTCCATTACCAAGGGAGCTATAACAAGAAATGCATAATACCGCAAAAGGAAGCATACTACTTACCAAAGTCTTCATGTCCACAAGGAATCACCGACTGCTCTGCCGATGACGCGGCAATGTCTCCTTATATAGTGGCCGAGCCGAAGCCACGCCCTCTGTTGGGTTATTTCTGTAGGAGTTCCAAGGCTAAAAAGCGATGAAATTTTGAAAATAATGTGTCCTTAAATGCCATACTGGGTATTTTAGGGAAAAATGTTTTAGAATCTATGACTTGCCCCTTTGGTATATTGTATAGTTACGAACGTAATTACATATATTGCAATTATCATCAGAAGTAGCTATCTGTACTTTAATTATTATTTTTACTGTTTTTATTTATTTATATTGATATCATGAAAGGAATGCTATTCAAAATCGTCATTGTAATAACTGTCGATATTACCATTGTTGTTACTTTCATCAGTGTTTCCAATAGTAGTTGTATGTTCTTTATGATTATCATCACACTGTAATCATGGTAGTGAATGATTGTGTTGATTTTCGTAGACAATATAATTGCATTGATATGATTAACAACCGTCAATCCTACCAATCTTATCAAAATTTTCCTTTGATTTTCTACTCAATATGTTAATATATATATATATATATATATATATATATATATATATATATATATATATATATGGTATTTAAAAAGATAAATAACACCACTTCCGTTTTGCCTATTGACTTTTTTCCTTGGAGTGTTCAGACAATTGTTTATAGTATGGAGTACGTCGTCCCATGGATAAAAGCCTGTATTTTTTTTTCCTTCCAGTAGTTGTGACAGTATCGAGTAGATTTCACAAATGATCTTTTAACTGGTCTTATGAATGCTATCTTCATCAGCTAAACGTGGTGACATATAGCTCCGCCCATTTTTTCACTATTTCATGTGTCACAAGTGTTCCTTGATTACATTTCTTTTATTATCAGTGACAATGGTAAATAGATCAGCAAAAAAAGAATAAAATACAGATTGTAAAAAGACCCTATTAATATTTGTAATATGATATGATAATGATGATGTAATATATATGATAGCAAAGGGGCAGAGCTTGACTCGGCTGTTGCTGAGTTTATGTATTTATGTATATATATATATGTGTATGCGTAATCATGTAAGTTTGTATCATCGCTAAAGTCGCCTTTTATTATCAGCTCATTTATAGCTGTCATAGTTAACTCTGTGATATACCCTAAGAGAAAGTAATGTCAACATATTCTATAGTGTATCCTTTAGCACCTTTTCTTCTTTATATTTCTATTTTGCTCGAAAATCGCTTTGCCCTTTGCATATCACAAATAATCATTTAACTAGCTTTATGAAGGCGCATCTTCAGCTAAATATGGTGACATATAGCTCTGCCACTTTTTTCACTATTTCATGTATCATGAAGTATTTTTTCATTATCTTTCTTTTGAAAATGAGTTATTAATGACAATGATAAATAGATCAGCAAAAAGAAAGAAATACAGATTGTAAAAAGACCCTATTAATATTTGCAATGTATAATAGCAAAGGGGCGAGGCTTGACTCGGCTGTTGCCGAGTTAATGTATTTATGTGTATATATATACATTTATATATATAAAATATGAATATGTATATAGTATGAGTATGCGTGCTCATGTGAGTTGCACCATCACTAAGGTCGTCTTTTATGATCAGCTCATTTATAGCTGTTGTGATATACCCTTAGAGAAGGTAGCGTCATCATTTCGCATGGTGCATCATTCAGCACCGTTTCTTCAATTATCGAAAATCGGTTTACACTTTGCACAAGACACCCACGTGGGCTTTGGAACTATGTCGAATGAAATAATCTATTGCTTTTCCCTAAAAAAATTTTTTTGTTTGTTTGTTTGTTTGTTTATTAAATGATATATGTATACATGCGTGTTATTTTTAAACAGGAATGGCTTCGTCGGTTCTCACAAAAAACACTTCATTTCTATATACGAGTTTTACTAGAGTGATTTTCCCATTTTTTTGTTTAAAATAACATTCACATATACATTTGGCATGTTTAAAGGAAACATTGTGCAGAATTGCTCAGTTTTATTCATCTTGAACAAAAGGGATCCTTCAACCGTAGAAACGACCATGTCCCCCAAAGCTTCCGCCGTAGCCCCTGTAACCTCCGAAGCGGCCGTGACCTCCGAAGCTGCGACCGAAGCTGAATCCGGGCTCAGCCTCAGCACTCCTCTTCCAGCGTCCGTAACCATAGCTGCTGTACACAGGCCTGAAGGACACGTGCCCATAGCTACCATAGCGGGAAGGATCAGCCTCAGGCTCCCCCCCTTCCAACGTCCGTAACTGTAACTTCTGTACACGGGTCTGTAGGACACGAGTCCATGGCCTCCAAAGCCGCCTCCATAGCGGCTGGGCTCAGCATCAGCTTCAGGATCACCACTTACACTGACAACGACAAACGCCACGAGGGCGACAGCGATGGCCTGCAACACAAGGACATACATTTCAGATGAAGTCTAAATAGAGGTGTAGTTGGGAAAAAAAAATGCCGTTGTTTTTCAACAAAAAATATTGAATCTTGCTTAACTTTTCCATTACCAAGGGAGCTATAACAAGAAATGCATAATACCGCAAAAGGAAGCATACTACTTACCAAAGTCTTCATGTCCACAAGGAATCACCGACTGCTCTGCCGATGACGCGGCAATGTCTCCTTATATAGTGGCCGAGACGAAGCCACGCCCTCTGTTGGGTTATTTCTGTTGGAGTTCCAAGACTAAAAAGCGATGAAATTTTGAAAATAATGCGTCCTTAAATGCCATACTGGGTATTTTAGGGAAAAATGTTTTAGGATCTTTGACTTGCCCCTTTGGTATATTGTATAGTTACGAATGTAATTACATATATTGCAATTATCATCAGAAGTAGCTATCTGTATTTTAATTATTATTTTTACTGTTCTCATTTATTTATATTGATATCATGAAAGGAATGCTATTCAAAATCGTCATTGTAATAACTGTCGATATTACCATTGTTGTTACTTTCATCAGTGTTTCCAATAATAGTTGTTGTTCTTTATGATTATCATCACATTGTAATCATGGTACTGAATGATTGTGTTGATTTTCATAGACATTATAATTACATTGATATGATTAACAACCGTCAATCCTACCAATCTCATCAAAATTTTTCTTTGATTTTCTACTTCTCAATATGTTAATATATATATATATATATATATATATATATATATATATATATATATATATATATATATACGGTGTTTAAAAAGATTAATAACACCACTTCCGTTTACCCTATTGACTTTTTTTCCTTGGAGTGTTCAGACAATTGTTTATAGTATGGAGTACGTCGTCCCATGGATAAAAGCTTGTATTTTTTTTCCTTCCAGTAGATATGACAGTATCGAGTAAATTTCACAAATGATCTTTTAACTGGCCTTATGAATGCTATCTTCATCAACTAAGAGTGGTGACATATAGCTCCGCCCCATTTTTCACTATTTCATGTGTCACAAGTGTTCCTTCATTGCATTTCTTTTATTATCAGTGACAATGGTAAATAGATCAGCAAAAAAAGAATAAAATACAGATTGTAAAAAGACCCTATTAATATTTGTAATGTATGATAGTAAAGGGGCAGAGTTTGACTCGGCTGTTGCTGAGTTAATGTATTTATGTATATATCTATGTATATATGCGTAATCATGTAAGTTTGCATCATCGCTAAAGTCGCCTTTTATTATCAGCTCATTTATAGCTGTCATAGTTAACTCTGTGATATACTAAGAGAAAGTAATGTAACATGTTCTATAGTGCATCATTCAGCACTTTTTCTTCTTTATATTTCTTTTTTGATCGAAAATCGCTTTGTCCTTTGCACATGACACCCATGTGTTCTGTGCCATCCCTAAGTGCTAACATATATATAACGCACACACATGTGTATATATATTATTTCGTAAATATATGTTTTAGGGAAAAGTAAATAGATGAATTTACTCCACATAGCTTCAAGGACACATGAGTTTCCTGTGTTCTGTGGAGCTGTGGAGCTATGTGGAATAAAGTCATATATTTACTTTTCCCTAAAACATTATAAGCTTATGAAATGATATATATACGTGTGTGTGCATTTTTATATATATATATATATATATATATATATATATATATATATATATATATATATATATTATGTGTGTGTGTGTGTGTGTGTGTGTGTGTGTGTGTGTGTGTGTGTTAGCATCTAGGAATGGCTTCGTCAGTTCACTCCAAAAAACATTCTATTTTTATTATTTTTTCTGCAGTGATTTTGCCTATACTATTTGTTTAGAGTAAAATTCATAAATACATTTGGCATGTTTAAAGGAATCGTTGTGTAAAATTGCTCAGTATTATGCATCTTGACCTAAAAGAATTCTTTAACCGTAGAAACGACCATGTCCTCCAAAGCTTCCACTGTAGCTTCCGAAGCGGCTGTGTCCTCCAAAGCTGCGGCCGAAGCTGAATCTGGGCTCAGCCTCAGCACTCCTCTTCCAGCGTCCGTAACCGTAGTTGCTGTACACGGGCCTGAAGGACACGTGCCCATAGCCGCCATTGCCGTATCCGAAGCGGGAAGGATCAGCCTCAGGCTCGGCCTTAGCCTCAGCATTCCTCTTCCAACGTCCGTAACTGTAGCTTCTGTACACGGGTCTGTAGAACACGAGTCCTTATTAATATTTGCAATGTACAATAGCAAAGAGGCGAGGTTTGACTCGGCCGTTGCCGAATTAATGTATTTATGTATGTATATATGTATTTATATATATTTATAATATATATATATATATATATATATATATATATAATATATATATATATATATATATATATATAGTATGAGTAAGTGTTCTCATGTGAGTTGCAGCATCACTAAGTTCACCTTTTATGATCAGCTCATTTATAGTTGCCATAGTTAACTCTGTGATAAACCCTTAGAGAAAATAATGTCATTTCGCATGGTGCATCATTCGGCACCGTTCTTCAATTATCTTTTTTTTTTTTTTTTTTTTTTTTTAACTCGAAAATCGGTTTGCAACATGCACAAGACTCCCACGTGGGGTTTGGAACTATGTCGAATGAAATAATCTATTACCTTTCCCTAAAACATTTTTTAAAATTAAATTATGTAGGTATACATGCGTGCGCTATTTAAAAAAAAAATAAATAAATAAATAAATATTAGCACTTAGGAATCGCTTCGTCAGTTCTCACCAAAAAAACTTTATTTCGATGTACGAGTTTTACTGGAGAGATTTTGCCCATTCTTTTTGTTTAAAATAACATTCATATATACATTTGGCATGTTTAAAGGAAACATTGTGTAAAATTGCTCAGTTTTATTCATCTTGACCAAAAGGAATTCTTTCAACCGTAGAAACGACCATGGCCCCCAAAGCTTCCACCGTAGCCTCCATAGCCCCTGTAACCTCCGAAGCGGCCGTGACCTCCGAAGCTGCGACCGAAGCTGAATCCGGGCTCAGCCTCAGCACTCCTCTTCCAGCGTCCGTAGCTGTAGCTGCTGTACACCGGCCTGAAGGACACGTGCCCATAGCCGCCATAGCCGTATCCGAAGCGGGAGGGATCAGCCTCGGCCTCAGCCTCAGCTACAGGCTCAGCCTCAGCACTCCTCTTCCAGCGTCCGTAACCATAGCTGCTGTACACAGGCCTGAAGGACACGAGTCCATGGCTTCCAAAGCCGCCGCTATAGCGGCTGGGCTCAGCATCAGCTTCAGGATCACCGCTCACACTGATAGCGATAAACGCCACGAGGGCGACAGCGATAGTCTGCAACACAAGGACATACTTTTCAGCTAAAGTCTAAACAGAGGTACATTCGGGAAAAGGACTGCGGTTGCTTTTACACAAAACAATGAATCTTGCTTAGCTTTTCCATTATCCAGAGAGCTATAACATGAAAAGCACAATGTCGCAAAAGGAAGCATACTATTTACCAAAGTTTTCATGTCCACAGGGAATCACTGGCGGCTCTGCCGATGAAGTTGTGGTGTCTCCTTATATAATGGCCGAGGCGAAGCCACGCCCTCTGCTGGGTTATTTCTGTTTGAGTCCCAAGGTTAAATGAGCGAAGTTTTGAAAATAATGCGTCCTTAAATGCCATGCCGAGTTAATTTATTTATGCATGTATATATAAATATTTATATATGTAAAACATTTATATGTATATAGTATGAGTATGGGTGCTCATGTGAGATGCACCATCACTAAGGTCGCCTTTTATGATCAGCTCATTTATAGCTGCCATAGTTAACTCTGTCATATTCTAAGAGAAAGTAATGTTAACATTTTTCATGGTGCATCATTCAGCTCCGTTTCTTCAATTATATCTTCTTTTTACTCGAAAATCGGTTTGCACTTTGCACAAGACTCCCACGTGGGGTTCGGAACTATGTCGAATGAATTAATCTATTACTTTTCCCTAAACATTATTTTGTGTACATGCTGCGCTATTGAATAATAATAATAATAATAATAATAATAATAATAATAATAATAAAAGACAAACATTAGCACTTAGGAATGGTTTCGTCAGTTCTCACCCAAAACACTATTTCGATGTACGAGTTTTACTGGAGTGATTTTGCCTATTCTTTTTGTTTAAAATAACATGCATATATACATTTGGCATGTTTAAAAGAAAGCATTGTGTAAAATTGCTCAGTTTTATTTATCTTGACCAAAAAGAATCCTTTAACCGTAGAAACGACCATTTCCCCTCTGAAGCGACTGTGACCTCCAAAGCTGAATCCGATACGATGCGATACGATAGAGATTTGCGAAGTTCTAGCTTTGCCTGGGTCTTCCCTATATGGCCCGGCCTGTGTCAGCTTTTTATGGCTGTCTCATTTTGTTCTCTGACACTCGGTACTTACCGTGGCGGTGGAACTGCCAGCAGGCACTCCTGCCGCCATGCTGTAAGCATATCGCATAATCTCTTCACCAGCACGACGGCTGTTGTCGGCGGACCCTGTCTCAGGAATTGTGTGTGCTCACAATTCTCTAAGTATTGTACAAGTGTGGCGTTCGGCTCGCCGCAATGCATGCAACACCTCACTTCACGGTCTATTGTCTCTATGATCTGCCATGCACAGTGGAAACCTAGGCGCATTCTGTGAAGAATGACTTCGGTACCTCTGTTGATTATTTCAGAGAGTGCCAGTGGTTCATAGCCTGTGGCGTCTGAGTACCACCTGGCCGAGGGGGAGGATCTCGTTTCCTCTCTGTGAAGCTACAGGAGGAAGGTATGAGCGGCCGCAGTACACTTCTCCTTCAGTAATTTTCTGCTAGGTTGTATGATCATGGGATTTGTGGGCATACCCCTGCCAATGTCGGCTTGTCTGTCAGCAAGCTCGTTCCCTCTGATGCCGATGTGGCTGGGGACCCAGTTTATGATTATTATTCTACCCTGAGCAAGAATCCTCTGTGCCATTGTGAGGATAGTAGTCAGACGGTAGATGTTGTCTTTGGGTGAGCGCTGCTGAAGACAGTCGATGGCTGCTCCTGGAGTATGTATGACCACGTGTTCTTCCCTCAGGGACGCGTGGCCTAGGGCAACCATGATTGCAACTGCCTCTGCCTGTAGTGAGTAGGCGTTGTCTGTTACCCTCATGGATTTTGTGGCATCCCTTACTACGAAGCCGGCGCCTGCAGTGTGGCTCAAGGGATCGACTGATCCATCCGTGAAGTAGGTTCTACTACCTGGAGGAGTGATGGCTGAAATGACCCTCTGGGCTTTTGCCTTTCATTGTTACGCCCATGATGGAGAACTCTATCGAGGTTTGTGCCCTCGGCGGGGCTTCCACAAAGTTAGGGTGGGGGGGAGTCCATGCCCTTAGCAGGAAGCAGTTCTTTGAGCTGATGGCTTATTAACACCCTGGCTGTATGAGACAAGCAAAGAGCTTGTTGTCTTGTTCTAGGCGTCTGACTATTTTTTGTCTAAGGCTTGTGTTCCTGGGAGGCTGGATGACCTTTGACAGGAATTGTGCTGCCATTAGATTGATTCGTGAGTCCAGGAGGAGAAGTTTTGCCTCCATGAGGAGGTTGAGGACCTTCCTTCACCTTGGGGCACCCAGAATGATCCTGGCAGCTTCATTTTGGACTGTCTCCAATTTGTCTTTGTGTTTTTTCTTTGTGCCAATCAGTGAGTGAGGCATAGTCCACAATGGGCCGGACGGCATGTACATAGAATGATCTTAGTACTTTGTGTCTGGCTCCTATGCGTCTCCTGCTCATTGCTCTCATGACAAGAGTATTGTTTTGGTTCGGTGAACCAGGTACTAGACCTCCTGGAAGGAGAGGGTCCAGTCTATCCTTACCCCAAGGTAGAGGAAGTCCTGAACCCATTCCAAGTCCATTCCCTGGATTTTCAGACTTGTGCCTTGAACTTTTTGTCTCAGAGCCATGGCTTTGGATTTGGCTGCAGAGATCCTACAACACTCCTCAGACACGAGGTCCAGACAAGATCATCTTCATAGGAGATGATCTTGCACCCCACTGGGAGCTGTATATTGAGGATGCAGGATATTAATGTGTTAAATAGGGCTGGACTGAGAACCCCACCCTGTGGCATTCCATTTTCTAGTGGCATGTGCATGGGCTCAGCTTCAGCACGCCTCTTCCAGCGTCCGTAACCGTAGCTGCTGTACACGGGCCTGAAGGACGTGTGCCCATAGGTGCCATAGCCGTTTCCAAAGTGGGAAGGATCAGCCTCTTGCTTGATTGAGAGATTTGCGAAGTTCTAGCTTTGCCTGGGCCTTCCATATATGGCCCGGCCTGTGTCAGCTTTTTATGGCTGTCTCATTTTCTGACACTCGGTGCTTACCATGGTGGTGAGATTGCCAGCAGGCGCTCCTGCCGCCATGCTGTAAGCATACCGCATAATCTCTTTACCAGCACGACGGCTGTTGACGGCGATCCCTGTCTCAGGAATTGTGTGCTCACATTTCTCTAAATAATGTATGATTGGCAATCGACTCGGTCTATTGTCTCTATGATCTGCCATGCACAGTGGTTCATAGCCTGTGGCGTCTGAGTACCAGCTGGCCAAGGGGGAGGATCTCGTTTCCTCTCTGTGAAGCTGCAGGAGGAAGGTATGAGCGGCCACAATACACTTCTCCTTTAGTAATTTTCGGCTTGGTTGTATGATCATGGGATTTGTGGGCATACTCCTGTCAATGTCGGCTAGATCAGCCTCGGGCTCAGCCTCAGCACTCCTCTTCCAGCATCCGTAACTGTAGCTTCTATACACGGGTCTCGAGTCCATGGCTTCCAAAACCGTCTCCATAGTGGCTGGGCTGAGCATCAGCTTCAAGATCACCGATCACACTGACAGCGATGGCCTGTATCACAAGAACATACTTTTCAGCTGAAGTTTAAACAGAGGTAATGTCGGGAAAAGAACTGCGGTTGCTTTTAAATAATAAATATTGAATCTTGCTTAGCTTTTCCATTACCTAGGGACCTATGACGGCGGACCCTGTCTCAGGAATTGTGTGTGCTCACAATTCTCTAAGTATTGTACAAGTGCGTTTGAGAGGCACAATGCTGCAAAAGGAAGCATACTATTTATCAAAGTCTTCATGTTCACAGGGAATCACCGGCGATTCTGCTGATGACGTGGCGATGTCTCTTTATATGATGGCCGAGACGAAGCTACTTTGGGGCTATTTCTGTTTAAGTACCAAAGCTGAAAGTAATAATGCGTCCTTAAATGCCATGCTGGGTATTTTAGGGAAAAAATGTTTTAAGCTCCCTTTGCCCCTTTAGTATACTGTACTTGTACGAGTGTATGAATACGTTCAAGTATACAAGTATTATCATGTATATGTACGAAAATTTCATAAATTGCACTTATCATCAGAGGGAGCCATCTGTATTTCAGTCATTATATCTATTGTTTTTATTTGTTCATATTGATATCATCATGGAAGGAATAACTATTATAAGTCATCCTTGTAATAACTATCGCTATTACCATTGTTCTTATGTTCCTCAATGTTTCCAGTAACAATTATATGTCTTTTATCATTATCATCAGACTGTATCCTTGGTAGTGTATTATCACCATAATCATAATAATTATAATTACACTGATATTATTATGGTTATCAACCACCGTTATTTTTTTCCTTTAATATTATCAATATGTTAATTTATATATATACATATAAACACACACACACACACACACACACACATACACACATACCACACACACACACACACACACACACACACACACACACACACACATATATATATATTATATATATATAATATATATATATATATAATATATATATGATATATATATATATATATATATATATATATATATATTGTATTTGTATATATATACAATATATATAATGTATATATGTATATAATATATATATACATATATATATATATATATATATATATATATATATATATATATATATATATATATATATATGGTGTTTTAATAAAGTAGTGCCACTTTCATTTACCCATTGACTTTTCCTTAGAGTTTTGTAACGACCGCTTGTAGCGTTGAGCACGTCGTCCGCAATAGCCGATGCATCACACTGTGGAGTGGATGTTGAATCTCTTGCTCTTGAGATTCACTTGGCCGGGGACTCCCCTCAAGATGTGTACAGCAAGCCAGGCTGTAGAAGCTTAGACATCAGCCAGGTCTGCTACTGCAGCACAAGACCGAGTGATCATAGTGGGAGACTTCAATGCACCACCCCATCCTGACTATCACATAGCCAATGTGTTTGAGACTTTCCCCGAGATCACTCTTTTCAATACCCAAGAGCCAACACATGTCAGAGGAGGGGTCCTAGACCTCACCTTAGCCACTGCGGCTCTGGTGGAGAGATCAAATGGTGTGTCGATGAGACTGTCACAAGTGATCCTTATGGCACTGTTACTACCCTCATGGATGCTGGCCCACCCCAAATGCCACAACCAAATCTAAGGCCAATTGGCAAGCCTTTCAGAATGCCTTGGTCCATTGTCGTGGGTGCAATGAACCCCCACAAAGTGAAAATGTGGAAGTACTTGAAGCCAGACTTATCAGTGCCATAAATCTAGCAGCCTCACAGACTATACCTAAATCTCGGCCATGGTCCAGGAGTTACAAAGACGCCTGGTACTTTAATGATGAGCTTAAGGAAGTCAACCACAGAGTGAACATGTCCAGAATATATATGGAAGGCCTGGGCGAAGCTAGATCTTCGCAAACCTCAGTAATAATAATGATAACTGACACTACCGCCGGCAGCCAATCGTAATGCTTCAGGGTCACGTCCTAGGACATTGCTACGAAGGCAAGGGTTGAATTCACGTGAGCAGTATTGCATTTCCTCACTAGAGAAATATGTCCGTAGAGATTTGTCATTTCCTTGTGCATGGAGATGGAATTTAACATATTGGTGATTAAATGCTCACGTGACAGCGTGTTTATAAGTAGTTAGGAGGCAAAATCATGGTATGAAATACTGATAGAGGGAACAGCAAATTAAACTATCATTCCATCGTAGAGACACTCATGTAGTCTAATGGTTCCACGGGATCAGACTCGGCTTGGGTCAGCCTCCTCCCCTCCGCGGTCAGCCTCTGCTAGAGGTCACCTTCCTCCGCTCTGAGTCAGCCTCAGCGCTCCGAGTGCTATTATAATAATATACATATATATATATATATCATATATATATCTATATATATGATATATATATATATATTATATAATATATATTATATATATGGTGTGTTGTGGTGTGTGTGTGTGGTGTTGTGTGGTGTGTTTGGTTGTGTGTGTTGTGTGTGTGTGGTGTTGTGTATACACACACACACACACACAAACATATATATATATGTATATATATATACATATATATATATATATTGTTATATATATATATTGATATATATATATTGATATATATATATATATACATATATACACATAAGTACATACATACACACACACACAAACACACACACACAACATAATATGTATATGTATGTATATATATAATATATATATATATATATATATATATATATATATCCATATGAAAATGTATATATATATATATATAATATAATATATATATATAATATATATATATATATCCAATATATATTATATATATATATATATATATATATATATATATATATGTGTGTGTGTGTGTGTGTGTGTGTGTGTGTGTGTGTTGTGGTGTGTGTTTGTATTTGTGTACATGCACCCCACCAACAACCTCTTCCCTATATTCCCAGTGCCTGCCCTGTCTCTGCTCTGCAACAAAGGGCCGAGTTGTCCTCGACCCCCCCCCCCCCGGCACCAGACACGAAGCCCAGAGTCACCCTCAGGCGGGGAGAGAGTCCTTGTGAGGGAGTTACATGACGCCAGGGGGGGGGGAGGGAGGAGGTCCCGGGTCAAGGACTCCTCGTGGGAATCAGACGGACAATGACTGACGGAGTAGGAAGAATAGGACTTCTCTCAAGGGTTAATTGCAATAGAGTAAAAAATCGTAGGCGGAACACTTCTTTATAATGTCTAAGTATAGTATGTGATTAGATTCTTTTAGAACAAGTGTCCATTCATTGATGTAATAATTAGCAACGTCAGATACAGATGATAAAAAGTGCGTTTGGTAAATAAACAACTATTATCAAAACACTTGAACTGCGTAAGACAACTGAGGTAAAGTCAATTAATTTTGTCAAAAGCATATATCTGCATTGAGGTTGAATTATGATATAACCGCACTTTGATTTAATGTGCAGAAAGGCCCGAACACATTTTCACTTCCGAATGAAAAGATATGCGTATATAATCACAGAAAATAGCATGCTGAACTGCCTGCCTAGATACACACACACACATGCACTTGTAAAATCATTCTAAAAAACACTTCAAAATTATATTCTTAATGAGAATAAGTCCATTACCAAAATAACCCATATTTTCTTACTTTTTTTCGTTTTTATCACCGACAAAGTAAATTATCTATATCTGCCAAGTTAAAGATCAAAGACGCGATTATTTTCGTTCAAGGTAAACGCAGCGATTGCCTCGGGGTTGGTCTCGTTTAAGTTATTTCCTATTTCTGTTTTCATTTCATTATAATTTCTTTCTTCTTTTTCAGTTAATGTTTTTTGTGTAATTCCCCCACTTGACTTATTCCCCTGTGTGGCTTATTCATTTGCTTTATTTCCGGTCTGTTTATTTCAGCTAATTTTAGAAATCAATTGGCAAGTGCATAGGTCATCCCTATGTATATTTTTTTACGAAAAAAATTATATGTACTTTTTCACCGCACATGCTTCATATCACGGTACACATTCCATAGTCACTGTACACACTACATCACCACGCTTAAAAGCTAATGTACACATTGCACAGTCGTTGTACAAGCTTCAAAGTCACTATAAATACCTTAAATTCAGTGTACACACTTTATAGTCACTGCATTCACTTCATCGTCACTATACATACTTCAGAGTATTGTTTTAATTAGTGCCAAATTAACCTGATTTCTCATCCGTATTTAATTACATGAGCGTGTTTGTGTGTATTATAAACGTGCACATGTATAATAAGTTTGTTTTGATAACTGTTGTCATTATTTTCATTATGATTACCATCAGTGTTAATATCATTATTATTATTACTGTTATTATTATCAACACTAACATATTTTTTCTCATCTATCATTATCAATTTTTATTATCATAATTATTATCTATCATTATTAGTAAATGTTTTTGTACTACTACTGCTACTACTGATACCATTATCTCTTTTAGCATTACCATCGATAGTGTTATTGTTATTATTATTATCATCATCGTTGGTGCTGTTGCTATTCTTGATGTTGTTATTACTATCATCACTCATTCTTATCATGGTTATACTTGAAAGCAATAGTAATTTGTACTTGTAGATATTTAAAAGATGGTCATCCCCTCCAGAAATAAGTGTATGTGCGTGTGTGTGTGTGTGTGTGTGTGTGTGTGTGTGTGTGTGTTGTGTGTGTGTGTGTGTGTGTGTGTGTGTGTGGTGTGTGTGTGGGGTGTGTGGGTGTGTGTGGTGGGTGGTCAAGAGAATAATTAAGTCAGCATTTTTTAAATTTTCTATTTATCTATATTACCTCTTTCTGTTCCGTGGCGAGAGGTTTTCAAGGGTCGTTCTTACTTCTGATCGTATAAGTGTCTCCGGATTTGATTATGTTATTAAAGTTCAAAGCCTTTGGGTCAATTGTAGTGAGAGGAAAGGGGGGGGGGAGGAGAGGGGGGCAGAGGGAGGAAAATAGGGTGGGGAAAAGAGGGGAAAAGGATGGGAGGTAAGAGGGGAGAAGGAGCAATGAGAGGTGGAAATTTGAGGGGAGAGGGAGTAGTAGGGGGTGGGGAAAGGAGAGGCGAGGAGGGAAGAATATTGCTGGGGAATGGGAAAGATGGAGAGGAGTAGGGGTGAGGAGTGAGGAAAGAAAGAGGAATGGAGGGGAGGGAGGAGAGACAGACAAAATAGAGGTGGAGAATGAGGAATGGAGTGGGGGAGGGGAGAGAGAGGGGGAAGTGGTGAGGAAGGAGGATAGACAGGAGAAAATATGAAGGAGGAGAAAAAGAACGTGGAGAACGGATAGAAGATGGGGAAGATGAAGGAGGAGAGGAGGAGGAAGAAAGAAAAGGGAAGAGAAAAGGGGAAAGAGTAAAAGGAAATGACAGGAGAGGGAAGGGAGAATAGGAAAGAATGGGATAATGAAAGAGGGGAAAAGGAACGTTCTGGAAGGTACTCATGAAAATGGTGACAAGCCTCGGGAGGTTTCTGAATAACTCCCCACTAAACCGAGCATAGAAATTCGCGAGGAAATGTAAGTAGCGCCGTGCCTGTTTTTGTTGAGTGCTTTGGAAGTCGTTCTTCAAAAAAGGAAGGGGCGGCGAAACGTGTACAGTTTCTTCTTCCTCCTTCGCTCTCTCTCTCTCTCTCTCTCTCTCTCTCTCTCTCTCTCTCTCTCTCTCTCTCTCTCTCTCTCTCTCTCTCTCTCTCTCTCTCTCCCTCCTTCTCTCCACCATCACCCTTCACCTCTCTATCCCATCCCCAACCCATTCCCTGTCCTCTAACTTCCCAACCCACTTCTCTAACCCCATTCCCTCTCCCCCAACCCCATTCCCTCTCCCCCAACCCCCTTCTCCAACCCCATTCCCTCTCCCCCAAACCCCTCCCCCAAATCCCATCCCATCCTAACTCCCTTCCCCAACCCCAATCCCTCTCCTTTCTTCCCCTACCCCAATCCCTCTCCCCCAACCCCTTCCACCAACACCATTACCTCCCCCTAACCTCTTTCCCTCTCTTTAAACCCCCACCTCCGACGTCATTCCCTCTCTTCTAACCCACTTCCCCAACCCCAGTTCTTCTCCCCAAACCCCAACCCCCAAAACCCACACACTCTCCTTAACCCCACCTCACCGCACGTGTCTTCCCCCCCCCCCCCCCTCCAGTCCACAAAGCGCGCCCGCCTCGTTTCCTTCAGCCTCCCACCACGCCCTCTCCTCCTGCCGTCAAGCGTAAATATTCCCCGCAAAACGTTGCCATAAATAACCGCACTCTAGAAAACAATGATTTCCAGTGACAATACAAAATAGCAATAAGATCATGTATGTATTTACGTATACGCGGCGACACGCATCACGCCGAGTCACACGCGTGCGATACAAAAGCGAGTTGGCAGCGGAAGGCTAAGTAACTGACTGGCGTTTATCACTTTCCGTTATTTCGCCCGTGTTTATTTTTCTTTTTTTTTCGCTTTGTGCCTGCGGACAAATTCCCTCAATTTGTTAAAAAACGTGCGTTCGTTTTTTCGCAGCCAGATATAGAGTAACCACCAAGATCAGCGAAGTGTTTGCGTTGATAATTGGGTGTATGTCCGTTGGTCCTTGGAAAATTGAAGGTTAATGGTGGATATAAAAAAAAACAATACGGTGCACTTTGCTTCTCCAAGGCGTGGTATTTTATCCAATGTTTTCCGGAATTATTTTTTTATAGTGTTAATCATGGTTTCTTTTTTCTTTTCTTTTTTTTTCTTTTTTTGGTCTTTTTTATTTTTCCCCTTTTTTTTACTTTTTTTTTTAATTTTAAAACCTTTTTTCACCCCTTCTTAAACCTAACGCGCTCGGTTCATTTTTTTTTTAAATTAATCTTTTTGAGCTATTTCTTTCTTTTTTTTTTTTTTTTTTTTCCTTTTAATTTTCCCCCCTCTTCTTTTTTCATCTCATTGTCCCCTTATATTCCTCCTTCCTTTTTCTATTATTCTTATCATTTTTTTTCCTCTTCGTTTTCTTCCTTTTCAAATCACACCCTTCATCACCACCTCCATCATCGCCCAAACCAGCATCATCATCCTCATCATCACCACCACCATCATATCATAATCATCATCATCATCATCATCCATCATCCTCATCATCATCTTTCATAATCATAAACTCATCATCATCACCCATCATCATCAATCTTTATCTTTCATTTTCCATTCAAACTGGGTTCTTTATCCTCCTTTCCTTGCATTATCATCCCCTTTTCTCCCTCTTCCCCCCCCCCGCTTCCCCTCTCCCCCCTCTCCCTTTTTTTTCCTCTGCCCCCCGGGAAAATTCCTTAAAAACTTTAACCCGGGGCCGACCTTCGCTTAAAGTCAAAAGCACGTTACTCTACATAAAATTCACCCAAAAAAAGCCCTATTTTTTCCTCATCACAAACCCCAAACCCTTTTTCCCTTTTGCCCCCGGGACAGCCCCCCTTTCCCCTGCTTTACCCGCCCGTAACAGCCCCCCCCCGTGTCCCCCCTCGCTTTTGTCCCCCCGGGAACAAAAAAATCCCTTTTCCCCGGGGTTTCCTTTGGGAAAAAAAGGGTTGTATTTTTGGTTTTTTTGTTTTGAAAAGCCCCGGGATAAAAGAAAAAGGCCCCGGTTTAATTTTTCCACCCCCCCCCCCCCCACACCCCCCACCCCCCCCCCCCACACACACACACCCCCCACACACACACACAAAAAATTTATAGAGAGAAAATAAATATATAATAATTAAAATTTTTACAACCCCACACACATAAAAATATACACGCACACACATTTCGGGGAAACTAGGCCGCAAAAAAAAAAGGAAATAAGCTGTTAAAAAGATGGAAATTTAGCATAATTAGTAGAAAGAAAAAGCGATTAAAAACAAAAACAAAACCCCAAACGGGTTTTTTCTCCTTTAATTCTTACAAACCACAAACAAAAGGGAATATAATATATATAAATATATAAAAATTATAAAAGGGATATATTAATTATAAAATATAAATAAAATAGATATAGAATAGATATAAAAATAATAGTAGATATAAAATAATAAAAGAATAATATAAATATATATAATATAATATCTTATATAAAAGAGTTTAAATATATAATATAATAAATAATATATATATATAATATATATATAAAATTTTACATACATAAAATAATTTAATATATAAAAATTTTATATAATTAATATATTTTTTAGGGGAATAAAATACTTTACAATAAAATAAATTATATAAATTATAAAAATTAATTAAATATATATAAATTTTAAAAATAAATCTATAAAAAATTTTAAAAATTAATACAAAACATATAATACATATATATATACATAATTATATAAAAGATATAAATTATATATATGTTTATATATATGTAAAATAAAATAAATATAGATAAAATAGGAAAGTCCCCATAATGTTTTGTTTTAAATAAAATTTTATATATATATATATAAAATATATATATATATATATTATAAATATATATATATTGGGTGTGTTTTGGGGTTGTGTGTGTGGTGTGTGGTGTGTGTGTGGGGTGTGTGTGTGTGTGTGTGTGTGCGTGTGTGTTTTTGTGTGGGTGTGTGTGTGTGTGTGTGGTGTGTAGTGGGTGGTGTGGTGGGGGTGTGTGGGTTGGTGGGGTGCGTGTGTGTGTGTTTTGGGGTGTGTGTGGTGTGTGTGTGGTGTGTGTGTGGGTGTGTGGGGTGTGTGTGTGTAATGAATAGATATTTTATTTTATATATATTTTAATTATATAAATAAAATAAATTTTAAAATATATTAGTATATAAAATATATATTTATATAATATATATTATATATATAAAAATATATAATCATAAAATGTCCACACACACACCCCACACACACACACACACACAAAAAACACACCCCACCACACACACAACACACACACACCGCACACAAACACACACACACACACACACACGCACAAAAACCCAACACACAAACACACCCCACACCACCCCAAAACCACAACACCCACAACCCCACACCACACACACACACACACACCCATCCCCACAAAACCCCACCCCACACACACACCACCACAAACAAAATTATATATATATAAAATATATAATATTTATAATAATTTTAATATAATATTTTTTACCCCACATATATGTACATGCATATATAAGATATATATATATAATATATATATTTATATATATATATATTATTAATTTTATATTAGTATATATAATAGGTATTTTAAAATTTTGTATATATATGTATGTATTTATTATTTTATATAGATTTTATATATATAATAAAAATTTTAATATAAAGATATATATATAAAAAATATGTATATTATGTTTTATATAGTATGTATATATTTTACAATAAAAATAAAATATATTATAAACTATATATATATTTTAATATAAATATATGTAGAAATATATATAAAATAATATATATAATATATTTTATATATATATATATAAAAATAATATATATTTTAATTATATAATATATATATTTTATATATATTAATATTTATGCGGGTGGGGTTTTGTGTGTAAAAATTAAAAGAAAAAATTTACTTTTTGGTTTGTTTTTGTTTAAGTAGCTTTTTTACTACTAAAATGCAAATTTCACATTTTTTAACCCCAGCTTTTAATAAATTTTTTTTGCGTAGCCATACTTTTAAACAAAAGAAATGTGTGTGGTGTATATATAAAAAATGTTTTGGTGTGTATGTATATATGTTTTAATATATATATATATATAAAATAATATTATAAATATTTTAGGGTTGTGGTGTGTGGTGTGTGTGGGGTGTGGGGTGTGTGTTTTGTGTGTGTGTTGTGTGGGGTTTGTGTGTTTTGTGTGTGTAAAAAAATTAAATTCCTGTTCCCTTTTTTTCTTAAAACCCTTGTTTTTCCCAAAAAAACAAAAAAAAACTCTTTTATATTATTTTTATACATATTTTTTTTCCTTTTTGTTCTCCTAGGCCCCCACGTGTATATTATAGCTTTTTTCCGTTCCCTTTTTTGTCCTTTTAAACGCGGGAGCCCACTGGGCCTTTGGGTGTTCGTCGGGGATAGACCCCTTGAGAGGGGGTTTGCTGTCCCGGAGGCAAAAAGGAAAAGGGGGTTTGGCGATGAGATGCAAAAAAAATGGGAAATTTTATTGAGCTAAAAGGTAGGGTGGGAGTAACGGCTGTGACTGAAGCAAATTTGGGCCCCCGGTTTAATTTTTCAAGGTTTTACGGGGGGAGGGGAAAAAAAGAAGGGAGGGGGGGAGAGGAGGAAGCGGGGGGGGGAAAGGGGAGAGAGAAAAGGTGATGAAATGACAAGGGAAGAGGAGGTAAAGAACTGTAGAATGAGATGTTTGATGAAATGAATGATGAGATATGTTGATGATGATGATGATGATGATGATGATGATGATGTGATGATGAGGATGAGATGGGATGATGATTGATGATGATGATGAGGGTTGGGTGGGGGTTTGGATGATGATGATGATGTGTTTGACGATGATGACGATGATGGTGTTTGAAGATGATGTGATAAAAAGGGAAGAAGAGGGAAGAGGTAAAAAAGAGGATAATGAATAATTTAGAAAAATTTAAGGAGAGGGGGGAAGTAGAAGGGGAAAATGATGATAAAAAAAGGAAAAAAGGGGAAAAAAAAAGAAAAGGAAAAAAAAAATAAAAAAAAGAAAGAGGAAAAAACCCCCAGAAAAGATAAGTAAAACAATAAAAACACGAGGCGTTAGGTCAAGAGAGGGGAAAAAGAAGGTTAAGATTAAAAAAAAAAGTAAAAAAAAAAGGGCACAGATAAAAAGAGACCAAAAAAAAAAAAAAAAGAAAAGAAAAAAAAAACCAGGGTTAACACTATAAAAGAAATAATTCCCCGGGAAAAAATTGGAAAAAATACCCCGCCTTTGGGGAAGCAAAATGCACCCCTATTGTTTTTTTATATCCACATTTAACCTTTTATTTTTCCCAAAAAAAACCAAAAGGAATACACCCAATTAAACAAAAGCAAAAACTTGTGATCTTTGGGGTTTTCTCTATATTTTGGCTCGAAAAAAAGAACGCCGTTTTTTAAAAAATTTAGGGGAAATTTTTTCCCCCCGGCACAAAGCGAAAAAAAAAAAAAAAATAAACACGGGGAAAAAACGGAAAGTGATAAAAAGCCAGTCAGTTAATTAGCCTTCCGCTGCCAACTCGCTTTTTGTATCGCACGCGTTTGACTGGCGTGTGCGTGTCGCCCCGGTTTTACGTAAATAAAACATGACTTATTGCTTATTTTGTATTGTCACTGGAAATCATTTTTTTCAGAGTGCGGTTTTTTATGGCAAAAGGTTTTTCGGGGAATATTACGCTGGGGCGGGAGGGGGAGAGGGCGTGGTGGGGGGCGAAGGAAAAAGAGGCGGGCGCGCTTTTTTGGGGGCTGGAGGGGGGGGGGGGGGGGGGAAAACACGTGCGGTAGGGGGGGGTTAAGGAGAGAGTGGGGGTTTAAAGGGGGTTTGGGGGTTTGGGGGGAAGAACTGGGGGTTTGGGGAAATGGGGGAGAAGAGAGGGAAGGGGCGTCGGAGGTGGGGGGTTTTTAAAAGAGGGGAAAGAGGTTAGGGGGGGGGGAATGGTGTTTGGGGGGAAGGGGGGTTTTGGGGGGAGAGGGAAATTTGGGGAGGGGGAAAGAAAAAGGGGAGGGATTTGGGGGTTTGGGGGAAGGGGGTTAGGATGGGAGGGGTTTTGGGGGGGGGTTGGGGAGAGGGAAAAGGGGTTGGAGAAGGGGGGTTTGGGGGGGAAAGGGGAAAGGGGTTGGGGGAAGGGAATGGGGTTTGGAAGTGGGTTGGGAAAAATTTGAGGGCAGGGAATGGGTTGGGGGGTGGGGTAGAGAGGTGAAGGGGGATGGGGAGGGGAAGGAGGGGGAGAAAAGAGAGAGAGAGGGGAGAGAGAGAGGGGAGAGAGAGGAGAGAGAGGAGAGAACCGAGGGGAGAGAGAAGGAAAAGAGAGAGAGGAGCAAGGAGGAAAAAAGAAAAATGTACCCCTTTCCCCCGCCCCTTCCTTTTTGAAGAACGACTTCCAAAGAAATCAACCAAAAAAAAGGGGGGCGCTACTAAATTTCCTCGCGAATTTCTATCTGGGTTTAGTTTGGGGGGAAGTTTTTTTCCCCGAAACCTCCCCAGGCTTGTCCAAACCCTTTTTATGAGTACCCTTTCCCGAAAAGTTTCCTTTTTTCCCCCCCCTTTTTTATCCCCTTCTTTTCCCATTCCCCCCTTCCCTTTGGCATTTTTCCTTTTTCTCTTTCCCCCTTTTTCTTCCCTTTTTTTTTCTTTTCCCCCTCCTTTTCCCCCCTTCATTTTTTCCCATCTTTATCCGTTTCCCCGTTCTTTTCCTCCTTTATATTTCTCCTTTTAAACCCTCCTTTCCCCAAAATTTCCCCCCCCCCTCTCCCTCCCCCCCAAACCACTTCCTCAAATTTTCCCCCCTCATTTTGTTGTCTCTTTCCCCCTCCCCTCCATTCCCCTTTTTTCCTCACTCCTAAACCCCCACTCCTTCCTCTTTCCCCTTTTCCCCCGCAATATTCTTCCCTCCTCGCCTCTCCTTTCCCCCCCCCTACTAATCCCTCTCCCCCCAAATTTTCCCCCTCTCATTGCCCTTTTCCCCCCTTTCCCCCAAACCTTTTTCCCCCCTTTTCCCCCAACCCCAATTTTTTCCTCTGCCCCCCCCTCCCTCCCCCCCCCCCTTTTCCCCTCATTTCAAGACCCAAAGGCTTTTTCCTTTTTTAAAAAATAATCAAAAACCGGGGGACACTTAACGATCAGAAATAAGAAAAGGGCCTTGAAAACCTCTCGCCCCGGAACAGAAAAAAAAAGGGAAAATAGATAAAAAAGAAAATTTAAAAAAAGCTGACTTTAAAATTCTCTTGGACACACAACACCCACACACACCCCACACCCACACACACACACACACCACACACACACACAAAACACACACACGCCCCAAACACACAAACCCCACAACCCCAACACACACACACACACACACCACAAACACCCCACACACGGGACATAACTTATTTGGAAAGGGGGTGACAAACTTTTTAAAAAAACTTTCAAGTACAAAAATTACTATTGCTTTCAAGTATAACCATGATAAGAATGAGTGATGATAGAAATAAAAACATCAAAAATAGCAACAGCACCAACGATGATGATAATAATAATAACAATAACACTATCGATGGTAATGCTAAAAGAGATAATGGTATCAGTAGTAGCAGTAGTAGTACAAAAACATTTACTAATAATGATAGATAATAATTATGATAATAAAAATTGATAATGATAGATGAGAAAAAATATGTTAGTGTTGATAATAAACAGTAAAAATAATAATGATATAAAACTGATGGTAATCATAATAAAAATAATGACAACAGTTATCAAAACAAACTTATTATACATGTGCACGTTTATAATACACCAAAACGCTCATGTAATTAAATACGGATGAGAAATCAGGTTAATTTGGCACTAATTAAAACAATACTCTGAAGTATTTTATAGGACGTTTGAAGTGAATGCAGTGACTATAAAGTGTGTACACTGAATTTAAGGTATTATAGTGACTTTGAAGCTTGTACAACGACTGTGCAATGTGTACATTAGTTTTTAAGCGTGGTGATGTTAGTGTGTACAGTGACTATGGAATGTGTACCGTGATATGAAGCATGTGCGGTGAAAAAGTACATATAATTTTTTCGTAAAAAAAATATACATAGGGATGACCTATGCACTTGCCAATTGGATTTCTAAAATTAGCTAAAAATAAACAGACCGGAAATAAAGCAAATGAATAAGCCACACGGGGGAAATAAGTCAAGTGGGGGAATTACACAAAAAACATTAACTGAAAAAGAAGAAAGAAATTATAATGAAATGAAAACAAAAATAGGAAATAACTTAAACGAGACCAACCCCGAGGCAATCGTGCGTTTCCCTTGAACGAAAATAATCGCGTCTTTGATCTTTAACTTGGCAGATAAAAGATAATTTATTTTGTGGGTGATAAAAACGAAAAAAAGTAAGAAAATATGGGTTATTTTGGTAATGACTTATTTTTCATTAAGAATTAATTTTAAAGTTTTTTTTGGGAATGATTTTACAAGTGCATGTGTGTGTTGTATCTAGGCAGGCAGTTCAGATGCTATTTTCTGTGATTATATACGCATATCTTTTCATTCGGAAGTGAAAATGTGTCGGGCCTTTTTGCACATTAAATCAAAGTGCGGTTATATCATAAATTCAACCTCAATGCAGATATATGCTTTTGACAAAAATTAATTGACTTTACCTCAGTTGTCTTACGCAGTTCAAGTGTTTTTATAATAGTTGTTTATTTACCAAACGCACTTTTTATCATCCCGTATCTGACGTTGCTAATTTTTTACATCAATGAATGGACACTTGTTCTAAAAGAATCTTAATCACATACTATACTTAGACATTATAAAGAAGTGTTCCGCCTACGTATTTTTTACTCTATTGCAATTAACCCTTGAGAGAAGTCCTATTCTTCCTACTCCGTCAGTCATTGTCCCTCGATTCCCCCCGAGGAGTCCTGACCCGGGACCTCCTCCCTCCCCCCCCTGGCGTCATGTAACTCCCTCACAGGACTCTCTCCCCCCCTGAGGGTGACTCTGGGCTTCGGTCTGGGCCGGGGGGGGGGGGGGTCGAGGACATCTCGGCCCCTTTTTTGCAGAGCAGAGACAGGGCAGGCACTGGGAATATAGGGGAAAAGGTTGTTGGTGGGGTGCATGTACACAAATACAAACCACACACACACACACACACACACACACACACACACACACACACACATATATATATATATTATATTATATTATTATATATATATATAATATATATATCTATATAATAATATAATATATATATATAATGTTAATATATATATATATATATTTATATATATATATATATAAAATATATATTATATAATACATTTACATATATATGTGTGTGTGTGTGTGTTGGTGTGTGTGTGTATGTATGCATATACTTATGTGTGTATATGTTTACGTGTATATATATATATATTTATATAATATATATAATATATATATAATATATTTTATATATATGTATTATATATATACATATATAAATATATATATATATAAAATATAATAATATATATATATATTTATATATATATACATATATATATGTGTGTGTGGTGTGTGTGGTATACACACACACACACACACAAAACACACACACACACACCACACACACACCCCACACACACACACACCCCACACACATATATATATATAATATATATATATCTATATATATATAAAATATATATATATATATATATATATATATATATATATGTATATATATATAATAGCACTCGGAGCGCTGAGGCTGACTCAGAGCGGAGGAAGGTGACCTCTAGCAGAGGCTGACCGCGAGGGGAGGAGGCTGACCCAAGCCGAGTCTGATCCCGTGGAACCATTAGACTACATGAGTGTCTCTACGATGGAATGATAGTTTAATTTGCTGTTCCCTCTATCAGTATTTCATACCATGATTTTGCCTCCTAACTACTTATAAACACGCTGTCACGTGAGCATTTAATCACCAATATGTTAAATTCCATCTCCATGCACAAGGAAATGACAAATCTCTACGGACATATTTCTCTAGTGAGGAAAAGCAATACTGCTCACGTGAATTCAACCCTTGCCCTTCGTAGCAATGTCCTAGGACGTTTACCCTGAAGCATTACGATTGGGGGGTTTCCGGCGGTAGGGGTCAGTTATCATTATTATTACTGAGGTTTGCGAAGATCTAGCTTCGCCCAGGCCTTCCATATATATTCTGGACATGTTCACTCTGTGGTTTACTTCCTTAAGTCATCATTAAAGTACCAGGCGTCTTTGTAACTCCTGGACCATGGCCGAGATTTAGGTATAGTCTGGGGAGGCTGCTAGATTTATGGCACTGATAAGTTGGCTTCAAGTACTTCCACATTTTCACTTTGTGGGGGTTCATTTCACCCACGACAATGGACCAAGGCATTCTGAAAGGCTTGCCAATTTGGGCCTTTTGATTTGGTTGTGGCATTTGGGGTGGGCCAGCATCCATGAGGGTAGTAAACAGTGCCATAAGGATCACTTGTGACAGTCTCATCAAACACCATTTGATTCTCTTCCACCCGAGCCGCAGTGGCTAAGGGGAGGTCTAGGACCCCTCTCTGACATGTGTTGGCTCTTGGGTATTGAAAAGAGTGATCTCGGGGAAAAAACTCAAACACATTGCTATGTGATAGTCAGGATGGGGGGTGTGCATTGAAGTCTCCACTATGATCACTCGGTTTGTGCTGCAGTTTGCAGACCTGGCTGATGTCTAAGCTTCTACAGCTGGGGTTGCTGTACACATCTTGAGGGGAGTCCCGGCCAAGTGAATCTCAAGAGCAAGAGATTCAACATCCACTCCACAGTGTGATGCTCGGCTATTGCGGACGACGTGCTCAACGCTACAAGCGGTCGTTACAAAACTCTAAGGAAAAAGTCAAGGGGTAAATGAAAGTGGCACTACTTTATTAAAAACACCATATATTATATATTTTATATAATTTTAAATTATTTTATATATATATATTATATATAGTATATAGAGATATATATAATATATATATATATATATATATAATATGATATAATACATTATATATATATATATTATATATATATAATATAATATAATATATATAATATATATATAATATATATATATATATATATATGTGTGTGTGTGTGTGTGTGTGTGTGTGTGGTGTGTGTGTGTGTATGTGTGTATGTGTGTGTGTGTGTGTGGTGTTTTTTATATGTATATAATAAATTAACATATTGATAATATTAAAGGAAAAAAATAACGGGGGTTGATAACCATATAATATCAGTGTAAATTAAATTATTATGATTATGGTGATAATACATACCAAGGATACAGTCGATGATAATGATAAAAGACATATAATTGTTACTGGAAAAATTGAGGAACATAAGAACAATGGTAATAGCGATAGTTTTACAAGGATGACTTATAATAGTTATTCCTTCCATGATGATATCAATAGGGAACAAATAAAAACAATAGATATAATGACTGAAAACAGATGGCTCCCTCTGATGATAAGTGCAATTTATGAAATTTTCGTACATATACATGATAATACTTGTATACTTGAACGTATTCATACACTCGTACAAGTACAGTATACTAAAGGGGCAAAGGGAGCTTAAAACATTTTTCCTAAAATACCCAGCATGGCTTTTAAGGACGCATTATTACTTTCAGCTTTGGTACTTAAACAAAAAATAGCCCCAAAGTAGCTTCGTCTCGGCCCATCATATAAAGAGACATCGCCACGTCATCAGCAGAATCGCGGTGATTCCCTGTGAACATGAAGACTTTGATAAATAGTATGTTTCCCTTTTGCAGCATTGTGCCTCTCAAAACGCACTTGTACAATACTTAGAGAATTGTGAGCACACACAATTTTCCTGAGACAGGGTCCGCCGTCATAGGTCCCTAGGTAATGGAAAAGCTAAGCAAGATTCAATATTTTTTATTTAAAAGCAACCGCAGTTTTTTTCCCGACATTACCTCTGTTTAAACTTCAGCTGAAAAGTAGTTCTTGTGATACAGGCCATCGCTGTCAGTGTGATCGGTGATCTTGAAGCGATGCTCAGCCCAGCCACTATGGAGACGGTTTTGGAAGCCATGGACTCGAGACCCGTGTATAGAAGCCTACAGTTACGGATGCTGGAAGAGGAGTGCTGAGGCTGAGCCCGAGGTGATCTAGCCGACATTGACAGGAGTATGCCCACAAATCCCATGATCATACAACCAAGCCGAAAAAATTTCTAAAGGAGAAGTGTATTGTTGGCCGCTCATACCTTTCCTCCTGCAGCTTCACAGAGAGGAAACGAGATCCTCCCCCTTGGCCAGCTGGTACTCAGACGCCACAGGCTATGAACCACGTGCATGGCAGATCATAGAGACAATAGACCGAGTCGATTGCCAATCATACATTATTTAGAGAAATGTGAGCACACAATTCCTGAGACAGGGATCGCCGTCAACAGCCGTCGTGCTGGTAAAGAGATTATGCGGTATGCTTACAGCAGGCGGGAGGAGCGCCTGCTTTGGGAATCTCCACCACCATGGTAAGCACCGAGTGTCAGAAAATGAGACAGCCATAAAAACTGACACAGGCCGGGCCATATATGGAAGGCCCAGGCAAAGCTAGATCTTCGCAAATCTCTCAATCAAGAAGAGGGCTGATCCTTCCCACTTTGGAAACGGCTATGGCACCTATGGGCACACGTCCTTCAGGCCCGTGTACAGCAGCTACGGTACGGACGCTGGAAGAGGCGTGCTGAAGCTGAGCCCATGCACATGCCACTGAAAATGGAATGCCACAGGGTGGGGTTCTCAGTCCAGCCCTATTTAACACATTAATATCCTGCATCCTCAATATACAGCTCCCAGTGGGGTGCAAGATCATCTCCCATGAAGAGATCTGTCTGGACCTCGTGTTCTGAGGAGTGTTGTAGGATCTCTGCAGCCAAATCCAAAGCCAGGCTCTGAGACAAAAAGTTCAAGGCACAAGTCTGAAAATCCAGGGGAAAGGACTTGGAATGGGTTCAGGACTTCCTCTACCTTGGGTAAGGATTTAGGACTGGACCCTCTCCTTCCAGGGACG
>NC_051395.1:42627229-42650334 GCF_015228065.2 Penaeus monodon | reverse complement strand
CTCTGTGAATAAAAAATTATCTATTTCCTTATCTTTTTCCCTTAAAAAATGATTAACTTCACCCCACGGGCTTGGAAAAATGTGAATGAAATAATCTATTCTTTCCTAAAATATATATATTATTTGTTTGTTTTTTTTTATTAAATGATATATTATAGATGCGGGGTTATTTTTAAATAGGAAGGGCTTCGTGGGTTTCTCACAAAAAAACACTTCATTTTGATATACGAATTTTACTAGAGTGATTTTGCCATTTTTTTGTTTAAAATAACACTCATAATACATTTGGCATGTTTAAAGGAAACATTGTGTAAAGTGCTCTGTTTTATTCATCTTGAAAAAAAGGGATCCTTCAACCGTAGAAACGACCATGTCCCCAAAGTTTCCCGCCGTAGCCCCCATAGCCCCTTTTACCCTCCGAAGCGGCCGTGACCTCCAAGCGCGGCCGAAGCTGAATCCGGGCTCAGCCTCAGCACTCCTCTTCTAGCGTCCGAAACCGTAGCTGCTGTCCCAACGGGCCTGAAGGACACGTCCCCATAGCCGCCATAGCCGTATCCGAAGCGGGGGGGATCAGCCTCGGCCTCACCTCAGCTACAGGCTCAGCCTCAGCACTCCTCTTCCAACGTCCGTAACTGTAACTTCTGTACACGGGTCTGTAGGACACGAGTCCATGGCCTGCAAAGCCGCCTCCATAGCGGCTGGCTCAGCATCAGCTTCAGGATCACCACTTACACTGACAACGACAACGCCACGAGGGCGACAGCGATGGCCTGCAACACAAGGAATTACATTTCAGATGAAGTCTAATAGAGGTGTAGTTGGGAAAAGAACTGCGGTTTTTTTTTCAACAAAAAATATTAAATCTTGCTTAACTTTTCCATTCCCAAAGGGGAGCTATAACAAGAAATGCATAATACCGCAAAAGGAAGCATACTACTTACCAAAGTCTCATGTCCACAAGGAAACACCGACTGCTCTGCCGATGACGCGCAATGTCTCCTTATATAGTGGCCGAGCCGAAGCCACGCCCTCTGTTGGGTTATTTCTGTAGGAGTTCCAAGGCTAAAAAGCAAATGAAATTTTGAAAATAATGTGTCCTTAAATGCCATACTGGGTATTTTAGGGAAAAATGTTTTAGAATCTATGACTTGCCCCTTTGGTATATTGTATAGTTACGAACTAATTAATATATTGCAATTATCTCAGAAGTAGCTATCTGTACTTTAATTATTATTTTTACTGTTTTTATTTATTTATATTGATATCATGAAAGAATGCTATTCAAAAATCGTCATTGTAATACTGTCGATATTACCATTGTTTTACTTTTCATCAGTGTTTCCAATAGTAGTTGTATGTTCTTTTATGATTATCATCACACTGTAATCATGGTAGTGAATATTGTGTTGATTTTCGTAGACATATAATTGCATTGATATGATTAAACAACCGTCAATCCTACCAATCTTATCAAAATTTTCCTTTGATTTTCTACTCATATGTTAATATATATATATATATATATATATATATATATATATATATATATATAATAGGTATTTAAAAGATAAATAACACCACTTCCGTTTGCCTATTGACCTTTTTCCTTGGAGTGTTCAGACATTGTTTATAGTATGGAGTACGCATAGTCCCATGGATAAAGCCTGATTTTTTTTTCCTTCCGTAGTTGTGACAGTATCGAGTAGATTTCACAATATCTTTAACTGGTCTTATGAATGCTATCTTCACGCTAAACTTGGTGACATATAGCTCCGCCCATTTTTTCACTATTTCATGTGTCCAAGTGTTCCTTGATTACATTTTTCTTTTATTATTCATGACAATGGTAAATAGATCAGCAAAAAGAATAAAATACAGATTGTAAAAAGCCCTATTAAAATTTGTAATATATATATAATGGGTGATGTAATTATATGATAGCAAGGGCAGAGCTTGACTCGGCTGTTGCTGAGTTTATGTATTTAATGTATATATATATATATGTATGCGTAATCATGTAATTTGTATCATCGCTAAAGTCGACTTTTATTATCAGCTCATTTATCTGCTAGTTACTCTGTATACCCTAAGAGAAAGTAATGTCAACATATTTTATGTGTATCCTTTAGCACCTTTTTCTTTTTATATTTCTATTTTGCTCGAAAATCGCTTTGGGCCTTTGCATATCACAAATAATTTAACTAGCTTTATGAAGGCCATCTTCAGCTAAATATGGTGACATATGCTTGCACTTTTTTCACTATTGTATCATGATGTTTTTTTTTCATTATCTTTCTTTGAAAATGAGTTATTATGACACTGATAAATAGATCAGCAAAAAGAAAGAAATACAGATTGTAAAAAGACCCTATTAATATTTGCAATGTATCAATAGCAAAGGGCGAGGCTTGACTCGGCTGTTGCCGAGTTAATGTATTTATGTGTATATATATACATTTATATATATAAAATATGATATGTATATAGTATGAGTATGCGTGCTCATGTGAGTTGCACATCACTAAGGTCGTCTTTTATGATCAGCTCATTATAGCTGTGTGATATCCCTTAGAGTGCGTCATCATTTCGATGTCACATCGCACCGTTTCTTCAATTTCGAAAACGTTAACTTGCACAACACCCGTGGCTTGGAACTATGTCGAATGAAATATCTATGCTTTTCCTAAAAAAATTTTTTGTTTGTTTTTTGTTTGTTTATTAATGATATATTATACATGCGTTTTTTTAAACAGAATGGCTTCGTCGGTTCTCACGAAAACACTTCATTTTGTATACGGTTACTAAGTGATTTTACCCATTTTTTTTGTTTACATACATTCCTATACATTTGGCATGTTTAAGAACATTGTGCAAAATGCTCAGTTTTATTCCTGACAAAGGATCTTCAACCTAGAAACGACCATGTCCCCCAAGCTCCGCCGTAGCCCTGTAACTCCGAAGCGGCGTGACCTCCGAAGTGCACGAAGCTAAATCGGGCTCACCCTAGCACCTCTTCCACGTCCGAAACTGTAGCTGCTGTACATGCCTAAAGGGACCGTGCCATAGCCGCCATAGCGTATCCGAAGCGGAAATTCACCTCGGCCAGCCTCAGCTACGGCTCAGCCAGCACTCCTCTTCCAGCGTCCGTAACCATAAGCTGCTGTACACGGGCCTAAAGGACACTCCCATAGCTACCATGGGGGAAGGATCACCTCGGGCTCGGCCTCAGCTCAGCACTCTCTTCAACGTCCGTAACTGTAACTTCTGTACACGGTCTGTAGGAACGAGTCCATGGCCCAAACCCCCTCCATAGCGGCTGCTCAGCATCAGCTTCAGGATCACCACTTACCTGAAACGACAAACGCCCGAGGGCGACGCGATGCCTGCACACAAAGACATACATTTCAGATGAAGTCTAAATAGGGGTGTAGTTGGGAAAAAAAAAATGCGTTGTTTTCAACAAAAAATATTGAATCTTCTTAACTTTTCCATTACCAAGGGACTATAACAAAAATGCTTTAATACCGAAAAAGGAAGCTACTACTTCCAAAGTCTTCATGTCCACAAGGAATCACCGACTGGCTCTGCCGATGACGCGGCAATGTCTTCCTTATATAGTGGCCAGCGAGCCACGCCTCTTTTGGGTTATTTCTGTTGGGTTCCAAGACTAAAAGCGTGAATTTTGAAATAATCGTCCTTAAAGCCATACTGGGTATTTAGGGAAAATTTTTGGATTTGACTTGCCCTTTGGTAATTGTATAGTTACGATGTAATTACCATAATTGCATTATCATCAAAGTCCTATCTGTATTTTAATCTTATTTTACTTTCTCATTTATTTATATTGAATCATGAAAGGGAAATGCATTGAAAATCGTCATGTAATAACTGTGAATTACCATTGTTGTTACTTTCAATAGTGTTTCCAATAATGGGTTGTATGTTCTTTATGATACATACATTGAATCCATGGTACTGAATGATTGTGTTGATTTTCATAGACAATAAAATTACATGAATGATTAACAACCGTAAATCCTTTACCAATCTCATCAAAAATTTCCTTTGATTTCTACTTCTCAATATGTTAATATATATATATATATATTATATATTATATATATATAATATAATATATATAATAATAATATAACGGTTTAAAAAGATTATAAAACACCACTTCGTTTTACCCTTTGACTTTTTTTTCTTGGAGTGTTCAGACATTGTTTATATATGGAGTACGTCGTCCCTGGATAAAAGCTTGTATTTTTTTCCTTCCAGTAGATAACATATCGATAAATTTCAAAATGATCTTTTTAAACTGGCCTTATAAATGCTTTTTTTAAATAAACAAAAGTGGTGCCTTAGCTCCGCCCATTTTTAAAAAACTATTTTCATGTGTCACAAGTGTTCCTTCATTCAATTTCTTTATTATTGACAAAGGTAAATAGATCACAAAAAAAAGAATAAAAATTTAAAGATTGTAAAAAGACCCTATTAATATTTTGTATTTGATAGTAAAGGGGCAAGCTTGACTGGCGTTGCTGATTAATGTATTTATTTTATATCTATGTATATATGCGAAATCATGTAAGTTTGCATCATCCTAAAGTTCGCCTTTTATTATCACCATTTATAGCTTTTCAAGTTAACTCTGTGATATACCCTAAGAGAAAGTAATGTCATGTTCTATAGTGCATCTTCAGCCTTTTCTTTTTATATTTCTTTTTTGATCGAAATCGCTTTGCCCTTTGCACATGACACCATGTTTTCTGTGCCTTTCCCTAGTGTAACATAATATAACGCACACCACATGTGTTTATATTATTTCGTAAAAAATATGTTTTAGGGAAAAGTAAAAGATAATTTACTCAACATAGCTTCAAGGACACATGAGTTTCCTGTGTTCTGTGGAAGTGTGGAGCTATGTGGAATAAAGTCTTATTTACTTTTCCTAAACATTATACCTTATGAAAGATATATATACGTGTGTGTGCATTTATATTATATATATATATATATATATATATATAATATATATATATTATATATAATTATTGGGTGTGTGTGTGTGTTTGTGTGTGTGTGGTTGTGTGTGTTAGCATCTAGATGGCTTCGTCTTTCACTCAAAAACATTCTATTTTATTAGTTTTTCTGCAGTGATTTTGCCTATACTATTTGTTTAAGTAAAATTCTAAATACATTTGGCATGTTTAAAGGGAATCATTGTGTAAATTGTCAGTATTATGCATCTTGACCTAAAGAATCCTTCAACCGTAAAAACGACCATGTCCCCCAAGCTTCTACATACCTCAAAGCGGCTGTGACCTCCAAAGCTTCTGCTGAAGCTGAATCGGGCTCAGCCTCAGCATCCTTCCACGTTCGAAACCGTAGTTGCTGTACACCGGCTGAAGGACACGTCCCATAGCCGCCATAGCCGTATCGAAGCGGAAGGACCCAGCCTCAGGTCGGCCTCAGCCTCAGCACTCCTCTTCCAACGTCCGTAACTGTAGCTTCTGCACACGGGTCCTGAGAACACGAGTCCTTTAATATTGGCAATGTCCAATAGCAAGAGGCGAGGGTTTGACTCGGCCGTTGCCGAGTTAATGTATTTATGTATGTATCTATGTATTTATATATATATATATAATATATATAATTATATATAATAATATATATATACATGTTTTTATATTATATATATATATAAAATATATTTTATAAAATAAAATATATATATAATAAAATATATATATATATTATGAGAAAGGGTGTTCTCATGTGAGTTGCAGCATCACTAAGTTCACCTTTTATGATCAGCTCATTTATAGTTGCCATAGTTAACTATGTGATAAACCCTTAGAGAAAATAATGTCATTTCGCATGGTGCATCATTCGGCACTGTTCTTCAATTATCTTTTTTTTTTTTTTTTTTTTTTTAACTCGAAAATCGGTTTGCACTATGCACAAGACTCCCACGTGGGGTTTGGAACTATGTCAAATGAAATAATCTATTACCTTTCCCTAAAACATTTTTTTAAATTAAATGATGTAGGTAAAACATCCCGGGCGCCATTAAAAAAAAAAAAAAAAAAAAAAAATAGAAACTTAGGAATCGCTTCGTCAGTTCTCACCAAAAACATTTTTTTCGATGTACGAGTTTTACTGGAGGATTTTGCCCATTCTTTTTTGTTTAAAAAACATTCATATATACATTTGGCATTTTTAAAGGAAACATTGTGTAAAAGTGCTCAGTTTTATTCATCTTGACCAAAAGGAATTCTTTCAACCGTAGAAAACGCCCAGGGCCCCCAAAGCTTCCCCGTAGCCTCCATAGCCCCTGTAACCTCCGAAGCGGCCGTGACCTCCGAAGCTGCGACCAAAGCTGAACCCGGGGCTCAGCCTCACACCTCTTCCAGCGTCCGTAGCCGAAAGCTTGCTGACACCGGCCTGAAGGACACGTGCCCATAGCCGCCATACCGTATCCGAAGCGGGAGGGATCAGCCCGGCCTCAGCCTCAGCTACAGGCTCAGCCTCAGCACTCCTCTTCCAGCGTCCGTAACCGTAGCTGCTGTACACAGGCCTAAAGGACACGAGTCCATGGCTTCCAAAGCCGCCGCCATAGCGGCTGGGCTCAGCATCAGCTTCAGGATCACCGCTCACAACTGATAGCGATAAAACGCCACGAGGGCGACAGCGATAGTCTGCAACACAAGGACATACTTTTCAGCTAAAGTCTAAACAGAGGTACATTCGGGAAAAGGACTGCGGTTGCTTTTACACAAAACAATGAATCTTGCTTAGCTTTTCCATTATCCAGAGAGCTATAACATGAAAGCACAATGTCGCAAAAGAAGCATACTATTTACCAAAGTTTCATGTCCACAGGGAATCACTGGCGGCTGCCGATGAAAGTTGTGGTGTCTCCTTATATAATGGCCGAGGCGAAGCCACGCCCTCTGCTGGGTTATTTCTGTTTGAGTCCCAAGGTTAAATGAGCGAAGTTTTGAAAATAATGCGTCCTTAAATGCCATGCCGAGTTAATTTATTTATGCATGTATATATAAATATTTATATATGTAAAACATTTATATGTATATAGTATGAGTATGGGTGCTCATGTGAGATGCACCATCACTAAGGTCGCCTTTTATGATCAGCTCATTTATAGCTGCCATAGTTAACTCTGTCATATTCTAAGAGAAAGTAATGTTAACATTTTTCATGGTGCATCATTCAGCTCCGTTTCTTCTATTATATCTTATTTTTACTCGAAAATCGGTTTGCACTTTGCACAAGACTCCCACGTGGAGTTCGGAACTATGTCGAATGAATTAATCTATTACTTTTCCCTAAACATTAGTTTGTGTACATGCTGCGCTATTGAATAATAATAATAATAATAATAATAATAATAATAATAAAAGACAAACATTAGCACTTAGGAATGGTTTCGTCAGTTCTAAACCAAAACACTTTTCGATGTACGGGGTTTACTGGAGTGATTTTGCCTATTCTTTTTGTTTAAAATAACATGCATATATACATTTGGCATGTTTAAAGAAAGCATTGTGTAAAAGTGCTCAGTTTTATTCATCTTGACCAAAAGGAATTCTTTCAACCATAGAAACGACCATGGCCCCCAAAGCTTCCGCCGTAGCCTCCATAGCCCCTGTAGCCTCCGAAGCGGCCGTGACCTCCGAAGCTGCGACCGAAGTTGAATCCGGGCTCAGCCTCAGCACTCCTCTTCCAGCGTCCGTAGCCGTAGTTGCTGTACAACGGCCTAAAGGAACGTGCCCATAGTTTGCCATAGCCGTTCCGAAGCGGGAAGGATCCCCTCAGGCTCGCCTCAGCCTCAGCCCTCAGCCTCAGCACTCCTCTTCCAGCGTCCGTAACTGTAACTTCTGTACACGGGTCTGTAGGACACGAGTCCATGGCCTCCAAAGCCGCCTCCATAGCGGCTGGGCTCAGCATCAGCTTCAGGATCACCGCTCACACTGACAGCGATAAACGCCACGAGGGCGACAGCGATGGCCTGCAACTCAAGGATATACTTTTCAGCTGAAGTCTAAACAAAGGTGTTGTCGGGAAAATAATTGCGGTTGCTTTTCAACAGAAATGTTGAATTTTGGTTAGCTTTTCCATTACCAAGGGAGCTATGACATGAAAGGCCCAATTTCGCAAAGGGAAGCATACTACTTACCAAAGTCTTCATATCCACAGGGAATCACCGACTACTCTGCCGATGCATGACGCAGCGATGTCTCCTTATATAGTGGCCGAGACGGAGCCACGCCCTCTGCTGGGTTGTTTGAGTTCCAAGACTAGAAAACGATGCAATTTAAAAAATAGTAATGCGTTCTTAAATGCCATGTTGGGTATCTTAGGGAGAATTTTTTGTAAGATCTTTAACTTGCCCCTTTGCTATATTGTATAGTTAAGAATGCATGAATACATAAAAGTATATCATATGTACGAATTACGAAAATTACGTATTCTGCAGTTATCATCAGAAATAGCCATCTGTACTTTAATGATTATATTTACTGTTCTTATATACTCATATTGATATCATGACAGGAATAACTATTAAAAACTATTAATAACCGTCGATATTACCATTGTTATATTCATCAATGTTTCCAAAAACAGTTGAATGTTCTTTATGATTATCATCAGATTGTAATCATGGTAGTGAATCATTGTTTATTTTCGTAGACATAATATGATTACACTAATATGGTTATCAACCATCATTGCTACCATTATAAAAAAAAAATCCTCTGATTTTCTAAATCTCAATATGTTAACCTAAATATATATATATCATATATATATATATATATATATATATATATATATATATATATATATATATATATATATATATATATACGGTGTTTAAAAAGATAAGTAGCACCACTTCCGTTTGGCCTGTTGACTTTTTCTCCTTGGAGTGTACAGACAACTCTTTATGGTATGGAACACGTCACCATTAATAAGAGCGTGAAAGTCGCCTTTTATTATCAGCTCAGTTATAGCTGTCATAGTTGACTCTGGGATAACCCTATGATAAAGTAATGTCAAAATTATGTATGGTGCATCATTCAGCACCGTTACTTCAATATATTTCTTTTTTGCTCGAAAAATCGCTTTGCACTTTGCACAGGACTTGTGGAGCAATGTGGAATAAATTCGTCTATTTACTTTTCCCTAAAACATATGTTTATGAAGTGATATATGTACACACGTGTGTGCGGTTTATATATATATATATTTTTTTTTTCTGCAGTGATTTTGCCTATACTTTTTGCTTAAAATAAAAATCTTATAAATATTTGGCATGCTTAAAAGAATCATTGTGTAAATTTGCTCAATTTTATTCATCTTGACCTAAAAGAATCCTTCAACCGTAGAAACGACCACGTCCTCCAAAGCTTCCGCCATAGCCTCTGAAGCGGCTGTGACCTCCAAAGCTGCGACCGAAGCTGAATCCAGGCTCAGCCTCAGCACTCCTCTTCCAGCGTCCGTAACCGTAGCTGCTGTACACCGGCCTAAAGCACACGCGCCCATAGCCGCCATAGCCATATCCGAAGCGGGAGGGATCAGCCTCGGTCTCAGCCTCAGCCTCAGCTACAGGCTAAGCCTCAGCACTCCTCTTCCAGCGTCCGTAACCGTAGCTGCTGTACACTGGCCTGAAGGATACGTGCCCATAGCTGCCATAGCAGTATCCGATGCGGGATGGATCAGCCTCGGACTCAGCCTCGGACTCGGCCTCAGCCTCCGCACTCCTCTTCCAGTGTCCGTAACTGTAGCTTCTGGTCATGGGTCTGTAGGACACGAGTCCATGGCCTTCAAAGCCGCCTCCATTGCGGCTGGGCTCAGCATCAGCTTCAGGATTACCGCTCTCACTGACAGCGACAAACGCCACGAGGGCGACAGCGATGGCCTGCAACACAAGGACATACTCTTCAATTGAAGTCTAAACAGAGGTAATGTAGGGAAAAGAATTGCGGTTGCTTTTAAACAAAGCTTAGCAAGAAATGCACAATACCGCAAAAGGAAGCATACTATTTACCAAAGTCCTCATGTCCACAAGGATTCACCGACTGCTCTGCCGATGAGAGATGACGCAGTGATGTCTTCTTATGGCCGAAACGAAGCTACACTCGCTGCTGGGTTATCTCTGTTTTAGTCGCAAGGTTAAATGAGCAAAGAAGTTTGGAAAATAATGCGTCCTTAAATGCCACGCTGGGTATTTTAGGGGAAGAATGTTTTAAACTCTCTGACTTGCCCCTTTGGTATATATTGTATAGATACGAATGTATGAATACATAGAAGTATATCATATACGCACGAATTACGAAAATTACATAAATTGCAGTTCTCAAAAGTAGCCATCTGCACGTTAATTATTATATCTATTGATCATATCTATTCATATTGATATGAAAAGAATAACTATTAAAAATCGTCCTTGAGTTAAATGCCTTGTTATTTTCATCAACGTTTCCAATAACAGTTGCATGCTCTTTATCATTATCAGATTGTAATAGTGGTAGTGAATCATTATGATTATTTTCATAAACTTAATATGATTACACTGATATGTTTAAAATTATCAATTGTCACTGCTACCATTCTTATAAAAAAAAATCCTCTAATTTTCTTCTTATCAGCATCTTAACCTATGTATATATATGATATATATATATACAGTGTTTAAAAAGATAAGTAGCACCACCCTTTTAGCCTGTTGACCTTTTTTCCTTGGCGTGTACAAACAACTGTTCATAGTATGGAACACATCGTCACCATAGATAAAGCGTGGAATTTTTGTTTTACTTTGTTTTCCCATAGTTATGACAATATCGAGCAAATATCACAAATAATCATTTAATTAACTGGCTTTATGAAGGCGCATCTTCAGCTAAATGTGGTGACATCATATAGTTCTGGTAGCTGCACCATCACTAAGGTCGCCTTTTATGATCATTTATAGCTGCCTCTGTGATATGCCCTTAGAGAAAGTGGTGTCATCATTTCGCATGGTGCATCATTCAGCACCGTTTCTTCAAGTATATCTTTTCTTTTTTACTCGAAAATCGGTTTACGCTTTGCACAAGACTCCCACGAATTGATCAATCTATCATTTTTCCCTAAAACACTTCATTTCGATGTTTTTGCGTTTTTTTTATAACATATATATATATATATATATATATATATATATATATAATATATATATATTTGACACGTTTAAAAGAAACGTTGTATAAAATTGCTCAGCTTTATTCATCTTGACCAAAAGGAATCCTTCAACCGTAGAAACGACCATGTCCCCCAAAGCTTCCGCCGTAGCCTCCATAGCCCCTGTAGCCTCCGAAGCGGCCGTGACCTCCGAAGCTGCGACCGAAGTTGAATCCGGGCTCAGCCTCAGCACTCCTCTTCCAGCGTCCGTAGCCGTAGCTGCTGTACACCGGCCTGAAGGACACATGCCCATAGCCGCCATAGCCGTATCCGAAGCGGGAGGGATCAGCCTCGGCCTCAGCCTCAGCTACAGGCTCAGCCTCAGCACTCCTCTTCCAGCGTCCGTAACCGTAGCTGCTGTACACGGGCCTGAAGGACACGAGTCCATGGCCTCCAAAGCCGCCTCCATAGCGGCTGGGCTCAGCATCAGCTTCAGGATCACCACTTACACTGACAGCGATAAACGCCACGAGGGCGACAGCGATGGCCTGCAACACAAGGATATACTTTTCAGCTGAAGTTTAAACAGAGGTAATGTCGGAAAAGGAACTGCGAGTGCTTTTACAACAACAAATATTGAATCTTGCTTAGCTTTTCCATTACCTAATGAGCTATAAACATGAAAGGCACAATGCCGCAAAAGAAACCATACTACTATTTACCAAAGTCTTCATGTCCACAGGGATTCACCGACTGCTCTGCCGATGACGCGGCAATGTCTCCTTATATAGTGGCCGAGACGAAGCCACGCCCTCTGTTAGGTTATTTCTGTTTGAGTTCCAAGGCTAAAAAGCGATGAAATTTTGATGATAATGCGTCCTTAATTAAGGACCATGCTGGTTATTTTAGGGGAAAAATGTTTTAAGCTCTTTGACTTGCCCTTTGGTATACTGTATAGTCATGAGTGTATGAATATATGGAAGTATATCATATATGCACGAATTACGAAAATTACAGAAATTGCAATTATCATCAAAAGTAGCCATCTGCGCTTTAATCAATATATTCATTCTTATTTGTATTGATATCACGAAAGGAGTAAATATTAAAAATTGCCAATGTAATAATTGTCGATATTACCATTGTTGTTATTTTCATCAATGTTTCCAATAACAGTTGTGTGCTCTTTATTATTATCATCAGACTGTAATCATGGTGGTGAATATGTTTATTTTCATAGACAAATAATTACACTAATATGATTATCAACCAATGCTACCATTCGTATAAAAAAAAATCCTCTGATTTTCTACTTCTCAATATGTCAACCTATATATTATATATACGGTGTTTAACAAGATAAGTAGCACCACTTCCGTGTAGCCTGTTGACTTTTTTCCTTGGCGTGTGCAGACAACTGTTTATAGTATGGAACACATCGTCACTATGAATTTTTGTTTTACTTCCGGTAGTTATGACAATGTCGAGTAAATTTCACAAATAATCTTTTAATTGGTCTCATGAAGGCACATCTTTATCAGCTAAACGTGGTGACTTCATATAGCTCCGCCCCTATATGATGTCACTATCACTATTTCATGTGTCACAAGTGTTTCTTTATTATATTTCTTTTGTTATTAATGGCAATGGTAAACAGATCAGCAAAAAAGAAAAAAATACAGACTGTAAAAAGACCCTATTAATATTTGCAATATATGATAGTAAAGGAGCAGAGCTTGACTCGGCTGTTGCTGAGTTAATGTATTTTGTTTTTTTTATGTATATATACGTAATCATGTAAGTTTGCAGCCTAGCTAAAGTCTTCTTTTATTATCAGCTCAATTACAGCTGTCATAGTTAACTCTGGGATATACCCTATGATAAAGTAATGTCAACATTGTGTATGGTGCATCATTCAGCACCGTTTCATTATTTCTTTTTTGCTCGAAAATCGCTTACCACTTTGCACAGAACACCCATGTGTCTTGTGGAAATATGGAGCTATGTGGAATAAATTAATCTATTTACTCTCCTTAAAACATTATATGTTTATGAAATTATATGCATGTGTGTGTGTTATACATATATGTGTGTGTGTGCACTTAGGAATGGCTTCGTCAGTTCACTCAAAAACCATTCTATTTTTATAAATGAGTTTTTCTGCTGTGATTTTGCCTATATTTTTTGTTTAAAGTAAAAATCAAATACATTTGGCATGTTTAAAAGAATCATTGTGTAAAATTGCTCAGTTTTATTTATCTTGACCAAAAAGAATCCTTCAACCGTAGAAACGACCATTTCCCCTCTGAAGCGACTGTGACCTCCAAAGCTGAATCCGATACGATGCGATACGATAGAGATTTGCGAAGTTCTAGCTTTGCCTGGGTCTTCCCTATATGGCCCGGCCTGTGTCAGCTTTTTATGGCTTGTCTCATTTTGTTCTCGGGACACTCGGTTACTTACCGTGGGCGGTGAATGCCAGCAGGCACTCCTGCCACCATGCTGTAAGCATATCGCATAATCTCTTCACCAGCACTACGGCTGTTGTCGGCGGACCCTGTCTCAGGAATTGTGTGTGCTCACAATTCTCTAAGTATTGTACAAGTGTGGCGTTCGGCTCGCCGCAATGCATGCACCCCTCACTTCACGGTCTATTGTCTCTATGATCTGCCATGCACGGGGGAAAAACCTGGGCGCATTCTGTGAAGAATGACTTCGGTACCTCTGTTGATTATTTCAGAGAGTGCCAGTGGTTCATAGCTGTGGCGTCTGAGTACCAGCTGGCCGAGGGGGAGGATCTCGTTTCCTCTCTGTGAAGCTGCAGGAGGAAGGTATGAGCGGCCGCAGTACACTTCTCCTTCAGTAATTTTCTGCTAGGTTGTATGATCATGGGATTTGGGGGCATACCCCTGCCAATGTCGGCTTGGTCTGTCAGCAAGCTCTTCCCTCTGATGCCGATGTGGCTGGGGACCCAGTTTATGATTATTATTCTACCCCGAGCAAAAATCCTCTGTGCCATTGTGAGGATAGTAGTCAACGGTAGATGTTGTCTTTGGGTGAGCGCTGCTGAAGACAATCAATGGCTGCCCTGGAGTATTATGACCACGTGTTTTTTCCCTAAAGGGGCGCGTGGCCTAGGGCAACCATGATTGCAACTGCCTCTGCCTGTAGTGAGTAGGCGTTGTCTGGTTTCCCTCATGGATTTTGTGGCATCCTTGCTACGAAGCCGGCGCCTGCAGTGTGGCTCAAGGGGTCGACTGATCCCTCCGTGAAGTAGGTTCTACTACCTGGAGGAGTTTATGGCTGAAATGACCCTCTGGGCTTTTGCTTTCATTGTTACGCCCAGATGGAGAAACTCTATCGAGGTTTGTGCCCTCGGCGGGGCTTCCACAAAGTTAGGGTGGGGGGGAGTCCATGCCCTTAGCAGGAAGCAGTTCTTTGAGCTGATGGCTTATTAACACCCTGGCTGTATGAGACAAGCAAAGAGCTTGTTGTCTTGTTCTAGGCGTCTGACTATTTTTTGTCTAAGGCTTGTGTTCCTGGGAGGCTGGATGATCTTTGACAGGAATTGTGCTGCCATTAGATTGATTCGTGAGTCCAGGAGAAGTTTTGCCTCCATGAGGAGGTTGAGGACCTTCCTTCACCTTGGGGCACCCAGAATGATCCTGGCAGCTTCATTTTGGACTGTCTCCAATTTGTCTTTGTGTTTTTTTCTTTGTGCCAATCAGTGAGTGAGGCATAGTCCACAATGGGCCGGACGGATGTACATAGAATGATCTTAGTACTTTTTGTTTTGGCTCCTATGCGTCTCCTGCTCATTGCTCTCATGACAAGAGTATTGTTTTGGTTCGGTGAACCAGGTACTAGACCTCCCGGAAGGAGAGGGTCCAGTCTATCCTTACCCCAAGGTAGAGGAAGTCCTGACCCATTCCAATTCATTTTCCCCGGATTTTCAGACTTGTACCTTGAACTTTTTGTCTCAGAGCCATGGCTTTGGATTTGGCTGCAGAGATCTTTAGTCCTGTCCTACAACACTCCTCAGACACGAGGTCCAGACAAGATCATCTTCATAGGAGATGATCTTGCACCCCACTGGGAGCTGTATATTGAGGATGCAGGATATTAATGTGTTTAAAAAGGGGCTGGACTGAGAACCCCACCCTGTGGCATTTCCCTTTTCTATGGCATGTGCATGGGCTCAGTTCAGCACGCCTCTTCCAGGTCCGTAAACCCTAGCTGCTGTACCCCGGGCCTTAAGGACATGTGCCCATAGGTGGGCCCTAGCCGTTTCCAAAGTGGGAAGGATCAGCCTCTTGCTTGATTGAGAGATTTGCGAATTTCTAGCTTTGCCTGGGCCTTCCATATATGGCCGGCCTGTGTCAGCTTTTTATGGCTGTCTCATTTTCTGACACTCGGTGCTTACCATGGTGGTGAGATTGCCAGCAGGCGCTCCTGCCGCCATGCTGTAAGCATACCGCATAATCTCTTTACCAGCACGACGGCTGGTTTTACGGCGATCCTGTTTTCAGGAATGTGTGCTCACATTTCTCAAATAATGTATGATTGGCATTCGACTCGGTCTATTGTCTCTATGATCTGCCATGCACAGTGGTTCATAGCCTGTGCGTCTGAGTACCAGCTACCGAGGGGGAGGGTCTCGTTTCCTCTCTTGAAGCTGCAGGAGGAAGGTATGAGCGGCCACAATACACTTCTCCTTTAGTAATTTTCGGCTTGGTTGTATGATCATGGGATTTGTGGGCATACTCCTGTCAATGCGGCTAGATCAGCCTCGGCTCAGCCTCAGCACTCCTCTTCCAGCATCCGGAACTGTAGCTTCTATACACGGGTCTCGAGTCCTGGCTTCCAAAACCCTCTCCCTAGTGGCTGGGCTGAGCATCAGCTTCAAAATCACCGATCACACTGACAGCGATGGCCTGTATCACAAGAACATACTTTTCACTGAAGTTTAACAGAGGTAATGTCGGGAAAAGAAAATGCGGTTGCTTTTAAAAATAAATATTGAATCTTGCTTAGCTTTTCCATTACCTAGGGACCTAGACGGCGGGCCCTGTCTCAGGAATTGTGTGTGCTCACAATTCTCTAAAGTATTGTACAAATGCGTTTTTAGAGCACAATGCTGCAAAAGGAAGCATACTATTTATCAAAGTCTTCATGTTCCAGGGAATCACCGCGATTCTGCTGATGACGTGGCGATGTCTCTTTATATGATGGCCGAGACGAAGCTACTTTGGGGCTATTTCTAAGTCCAAAGCTGAAAGTAATAATGCGTCCTTAAATGCCATGCGGGTATTTAGGGAAAAAATTTTTAAGCTCCCTTTGCCCTTTAGTATACTGTACTTGTACGAGTGTATGAATACTTCAAGTATACAAGTATTATCATGTAATGTACGAAAATTTCATAAATTGCACTTATCATCAGAAGGAGCCATCTGTATTCAATCATTATATTTATTGTTTTTATTTGTTCATATTGATATCATCATGGGAAGGGAAAAACTATTATAAGTCATCCTCGTAATAACTATCGCTATTACCATTGTTCTTATGTTCCTCAATGTTTCCCCGTAACAATTATATGTCTTTTATCATTATCATCAGACTGTATCCTTGGTATGTATTATCATTACCATAATCATAATAATTATAATTACACTGATATTATTATGGTTATCAAACCCCCGTTATTTTTTTACTTTAATATTATCAATATGTAAATTTATATATATATAATATAAAAACACCACACACACACACACACACAAACACATACAAACACACACATACACGCAAAAAACACCCCAAAACACACACACACACACACACACACACAAATATTTTATATATATATATATATATATATATATAAAATATATAATATATATAATATTTTATATATACATATATATATAATATATATATATATATATATATAATATATATTATATATATATTTTATTTTGTATATATATACATATATATATATAAAATAATATATCTATATATATATATATATAATATATATATAGATATATATATATATATATATATATATTATGGTGTTTTAATAAGTAGTGCCCCTTTCATTTACCCCTGACTTTTCCTTAGATTTTGTACGACCGCTTGTAGCGTTTGACACGTCGTCCGCAATAGCCGATGCATCACATGGGATGGATGTTGAATCTCTTGCTTCTTGAGGGTTCACTTGCCGGGACTCCCTCAATGTTACACAAGCAAGCTGTAGAAGCTTAGACCTCAGCCAGGTCGCTACTGGCAGCACAAGACCGAGTTGATCATAGTGGGGACTTCAAAGCACCACACCATCCTGACTATCACATAGCCAATGTGTTGAGACCCTTTCCCGAGATCACATCTTTTCAATACCCAAAGCCAAAACATGTCAGAGGAGGGGTCCCAGACCTCACCTAAACCACTGCGGCTCTGGTGGGAGAATCAAATGGTGTGTCGATGAGACTGTCACAAGTGACCTTATGGCACTGTTACTACCTCATGGATGGCCCGGCCCACCCAAATGCCACAAACCAAATCTAAGGCCAATGGCAAGCCTTCAGATGCCTTGGTCCCTTGTCGTGGGTGCAATGAACCCCCCAAAATGAAAATGTGGGAAATTACTTGAAGCCAGACTTATCATGCCATAAATCTAGCAGCCTCACAGACTATACCTAAATCTCGGGCCCTGGCCAGGAGTTTACAAGACCCTGGTACTTAAAAGATGAGCTTAAGGAAGTCAACCACAGATGACATGTCCAGAATATATAGGAAGGCCTGGCGAAGCTAATCTTTGCAAACCTCAGTAATAATAATGATCTGACACTAAACCCCGGCAGCCAATCGTAATGCTTCAGGGTCACGTCCTAGGACTTTGCTACGAAGGGCAAGGTTGAATTCACTGAGCATATTGATTTTCTCACTAGAGAAATAGTCCTAAGTTTTTTTTTTTTTTTTTGTCATTTCCTTGTGCTGGGATGGAATTAACATATTGGTGTTAATGGCTCACGTGCAGCGGTTTATAAGTAGTTAGGAGGCAAAAACATGGTATGAAATACTGATAGAGGAACACAAATTAAACTTCATTCCCTCGTAGAGACATCATGTAGTCTAATGGTTCCACGGGATCAGACCGGTTGGGTCACCTCCTCAAAAAAACCCCGCGTTTAGCCTTTTGCTAAGTCACCTTCCTCCGCTTGATAGCCTCAGCGCTCCGAGTGCCACGAATGCGAAGGTAAAATAGGCAGCTTGTCATACAGTTTTCCTTTCTCTGAGTTGTATGCAACTATAAATTCTCTCTATCTGTATCTGTATATATATACATATATATACATATATACATACATACATACATACATACATACATACATACATACATACATACATACATATGTATATATATATATATATTATATATATTAATATATATATATATATAATATATATTAATATATATATATATATTTTGTTTGTGTGTGTGTGCGTGTGTGTGTGTGTGGTGTGTGTGTGTTGTGTGTGTGTTTTGTGTTGTGTGTGTGTGTATACACACAATATGTATATATATAATATATAAATATAGAATTATTTTATATATAATAATCTAATAGATATGATAGAGTATTCTATACATAATACTATAATATAATAATATATATATATATTAGTATATAAGATATATATACATATATATAATATAAATATTTAATATAATAAATTTATATATATATATATATATTTAAAACATACAATAAAACACATCGTACATACATCACACACACCAACACACCACACACAACACATATATATGTATATGTATATATAAATATATTATATAATATATTATATATATATATATATAAATATATATATTAAAATATATATAATGATATATATATATAAATATATAAAATATATATATATATATATATATATATATATTATATTATATAATATATATATGTGTGTGTGTGGTGTGTGTGTGTGGGGTGTGTGTGTGGGTGTGTGTTGTGTTGTGTTGTGTGTGTGTGTTTGTGTGTGTGTGTTGTTTGTATTTGTGTACATGCACCCCACCAACAACCCTTCCTATATTCCAGTGCCTTTCCCTGTCTCTGCTCTGCAACAAAGGGCCCAGTGTCCTCGACCCCCCCCCGGGACCAGACACGAAGCCCAGAGTCACCCTCAGGCGGGGAAGAGCCCTTGGGGGAGTTACATGACGCCAGGGGGGAGGGGGAGGTCCCGGTCAAGACTCCTCGTGGGAATCAGACGGACAATGACTGACGATGGGAAGAATAGGACTTCTCTCAAAGGGTTATTGCAATAGAAATAAAAAATACTACCCGGGAAAACTTCTTTATAATGTCTAGTATGTATTGTGATTAAATTCTTTTAGAACAGTGTCAATTTATTGATGTAAAAATTACAACGTCAATACAGTATAAAAATGCGTTTGTAAATAAACAACTATTTTCAAACACTGAACTGCGTAAGACAATGATGTAAAGTCAATTATTTTGTCAAAAACATAAAATCTTCATTGAGGTTGAATTATGATATATCCGCACTTTGTTTTAATGTGCAGAAAGCCGACACATTTTCACTTCGAATGAAAAATATGCGTATATAATCAAGAAAATGCATGTGAACTTCCGCCTAGTCCAAAAACACAATGCACTTGTAAAACCCTCTAAAAAACACTTCAGATTTATTCTTTAAAGAGAAAAAGTCATTACCAAAAATAACCTATTTTCTTACTTTTTTTTTGTCGTTATAATACCGACAAAGTAAATTATCTATACTGCCCAAATTAAGATCAAGACGCGATTATTTCGTTCAAAGGGAAACGCGCGTTGCTCGGGTGTTGGGCTCGTTTAAGTTATTTTCCCATTTCTGCTTTCGTTTTATTTAATTTCTTTCTTCTTTTTCAGTTTAATGTTTTTTGTGTAATGTCCCCACTTGATTATTCCCTGTGTGCTTATTCTTTGCTTTTTTCCGGGCTGGGCTATTTCAGCTAATTTTAGAAATCATTTGGGAAGTGCATAGGTCATCGCTATTTTTATTTTTTACGAAAAAATTATAGACTTTTCACCGCACATGCTTCAATCACGGTACACATTCCAAAAGTCCTGAACAATACATACACGCTTAAAAGCCAAAGTACACATTGCAAAAGGGCGTGTAAACAGCTCAAAGTCATTATAAAAAACCTTAAACATGTACACACTTATATCCTGCATTCACCTCATCGTCATAACATACTCAAAGTAATGTTTTAATTATGCCAAAAAACCTGATTCTCACGTATTGGGTTACATGACGTGTTGTGTGTATTATAAACGTGCACTGTATAAATAAGTTTGTTTGATAATGTTGTCATTATTTTATTATGATTGCCATCAGTGTTAAATCATTATTATATACTGCATTATTATCAAAAACTAACATATTTTTTCTCATCTAGTAATCAATTTTTATATCATAACTAATTATCTATCATTATTAGTAAAATGTTTTGTATATACGTATATGATACCATTATTCTTTTAGGGAATTACCATCGATAGGTTATTGTATTATATTATCATCATCGTTGGTGTTGGGTATTCTTGATGTGTTATTAAAATCATCAACTCATCTTATCATGGTTTTAAATTAAAGCAATGTAAATTGTACTTTAGATATTAAAAGATGGTCAATCCCCTCCAGAAATAAGTGTATGTGCGTGTTTTGGGGTGTTTGGTTGGGTGTGTTTGTTGTGTGTGTGTGGTGTGGGTGTGTGGTGTGTGTTGTGTGTGTCTGTGTGTGTGTGTTGTGTTTGTGTTTGTGTGTGTGTGTGGGTGGGTGTGTTGTGTCCAAGAGATAATTAAGTTAAACATTTTTTAAATTTTCTATTTATCTTATTACCTCTTCTGTTCCGTGGCGAAGGTTTCAAGGTCGTTCTTACTTCAATCGTATAGTGTCTCCCATTTGATTATGTATAAAGTTCAAAGCCCCCTTTGGGTCAATTGAAGTGAGAGGAAGGGGGGGAGGAGGGGGGGGGCAAGGAGAAATAGGTGGGAAAAGAGGGAAAGGATGGAGGTTAAAGGGAGAAAGGAAGAGAGGTTAACCTTACGGGGAGAGGAGGAGTAGGTTGGGAAAAGGGGAGGCGAGAGGGAAGATATTGCTGGGAATGGGGAAAGATGGAGAGTAGGGGTGGAGTGAGAAAGAAAGAGGAATGAGGGGAGGGAGGAGAGACAGACAAAATAGGAGTGGAGATTTAGGAAGTGGTGTGGGGGGAGGGGAAAGAGAGGGGAAGTGTGGGAAGGAGATAGACAGGAGAAATATAAAGGAGGAAAAAAAAGAACGTGGAGAACGGATAGAAGATGGGGAAGATGAAGGAGAGGAGGAGGAAGAAAGAAAGGGAAAGAAAAAGGAAAGATAAAAGGAAATGCGGAGAGGGAAGGGAGAATAGGAAAGAATGGATAATTTGAAGAGAGGAAAGGAACGTTTTTGGAAGGTCTCATGAAAATGTGACAAGCCCGGAGGTTTCTGAATAACTCCCCACTAAAACCGAGCATAAAATTTGCGAGAAATGTAATAGCGCCGTGACTGTTTTTGTTGATTTTTGGAAGTCGTTCTTCAAAAAGGAAGGGCGGCGAAAGTGTAATTTTTCTTCCTCCTTCGCTCTTCTCTCTCCTTCTCTCTCTCTCTCTCTCTCTCTCTCTCTCTCCCTCTTCTCTCCACCATCACCCTTCACCTCTCTAAACCCATCCCCAAACCCCTTCCCTGTCCTCTACTTCCACCCACTTCTCTAACCCCATTCACTCTCCCCCAACCCCATTCCTCTTCCCCCAACCCCTTCCTCTCCCCCAACCCCTTCTCCAAACCCCATTCCCTCTCCCCCAAACCCCCCCCCAAATCCCATCCCATCCTAACCTCCCCTTCCCCCAAACCCCAAATCCCTCTCCTTTCTTCCCCTACCCAATCCCTTCCCCAACCCCTTCCATCAACAAACCCTTACCCCCCCCCTACCTCTTTCCCTCTCTTTAACCCCCCCTCCGCGTCCTTCCTCTCTTCTAACCAACTTCCCCAACCCATTCTTCTCCCCTAACACCCCCCCACCCAAACCCACCTCTCTCCCTAACCCCACCTCACCCACGTGCCCCCCCCCCCATCCAAAAGCGCGCCCGCCTCGTTTCCTTCAGCCCCCACCACGGGCCCTCTCCCCCTGCGTCAAGCGTAAATATTCCCCAAAAGTTGCCAAAATAACCGACCTTAAAACAAGATTCCAAATGACAATACAAAAATAGCAATAAGATCATGTAGGGATTTAAGTATACGCGGGAAAACGGATCACAGCCGATCACACGCGTGCGATACAAAGCGAGTTGGCAGCAGAAGGCAAGTAACTGACTGCGTTTATCACTTTCCGTTATTCGCCCGTGTTTATTTTTCTTTCTTTTTTTCGCTTTGTGCCTGCGGACAAATTCCTAATTTGTAAAAAACGTGCGTTCGTTTTTTCGCAGCCAGATATAGAGTAAACCCCCAAGATCAGCGAATTTGCGTTGATAATGGGTGTATGTCCGTTGGGCCTTTGGAAATGAAGTTAATGGTGGATATAAAAAAAAAAAAACGGTGCACTTTGCTTCTCCAAGCGTGGTATTTTTATCCAAAAGTTTTCGGAATTATTTCTTTTATATGTTAATCCGGTTTCTTTTTTTTTTTTTTTTTGTCTCTTTTAAACTGTGCCTTTTTTACTCTTTTTTTTTTATCTCTTTTTGACTCTCTGACCTAACGGCTCGGTTTCATTGTTGTACATATCTTTCTCGAGATTTCCTCTCTTTTTTTATTTTTTTTTTTTCCTTTTCATCTTTTTCCTCTTCTTTTTCATCATCATGTCCCTTCTACTTCCT
>NC_051395.1:42619729-42622229 GCF_015228065.2 Penaeus monodon | reverse complement strand
TACATGACGCCAGGGGGGGGAGGGGGGAGGTCCCGGGTCAAGGACTCCTCGTGGGAATCAGACGGACAATGACTGACGGAGTAGGAAGAATAGGACTTCTCTCAAGGGTTAATTGCAATAGAGTAAAAAATACGTAGGCGGAACACTTCTTTATAATGTCTAAGTATAGTATGTGATTAAGATTCTTTTAGAACAAGTGTCCATTCATTGATGTAATAATTAGCAACGTCAGATACAGATGATAAAAAGTGCGTTTGGTAAATAAACAACTATTATCAAAACACTTGAACTGCGTAAGACAACTGAGGTAAAGTCAATTAATTTTGTCAAAAGCATATATCTGCATTGAGGTTGAATTATGATATATCCGCACTTTGTTTTAATGTGCAGAAAGGCCCGAACACATTTTCACTTCCGAATGAAAAGATATGCGTATATAATCACAGAAAATAGCATGCTGAACTGCCTGCCTAGATACACACACACACATGCACTTGTAAAATCATTCTAAAAAACACTTCAGAATTTATTCTTAATGAGAATAAGTCATTACCAAAAATAACCCATATTTTCTTACTTTTTTTCGTTATAATCACCGACAAAGTAAATTATCTATATCTGCCAAGTTAAAGATCAAAGACGCGATTATTTTCGTTCAAGGTAAACGCAGCGATTGCCTCGGGGTTGGTCTCGTTTAAGTTATTTCCTATTTCTGCTTTCGTTTCATTATAATTTCTTTCTTCTTTTTCAGTTAATGTTTTTTGTGTAATTCCCCCACTTGACTTATTCCCCTGTGTGGCTTATTCATTTGCTTTATTTCCGGTCTGTCTATTTCAGCTAATTTTAGAAATCAATTGGCAAGTGCATAGGTCATCGCTATGTATATTTTTTTACGAAAAAAATTATATGTACTTTTTCACCGCACATGCTTCATATCACGGTACACATTCCATAGTCACTGTACCCACTACATCACCACGCTTAAAAGCCAATGTACACATTGCACAGTCGTTGTACAAGCTTCAAAGTCATTATAATACCTTAAATTCAGTGTACACACTTTATAGTCACTGCATTCACCTCATCGTCACTATACATACTTCAGAGTATTGTTTTAATTAGTGCCAAATTAACCTGATTTCTCATCCGTATTTGATTACATGAGCGTGTTTGTGTGTATTATAAACGTGCACATGTATAATAAGTTTGTTTTGATAACTGTTGTCATTATTTTCATTATGATTGCCATCAGTGTTAATATCATTATTATTATTACTGCTATTATTATCAACACTAACATATTTTTTCTCATCTATTATTATCAATTTTTATTATCATAACTATTATCTATCATTATTAGTAAATGTTTTTGTACTACTACTGCTACTACTGATACCATTATCTCTTTTAGCATTACCATCGATAGTGTTATTGTTATTATTATTATCATCATCGTTGGTGCTGTTGCTATTCTTGATGTTGTTATTACTATCATCACTCATTCTTATCATGGTTATACTTGAAAGCAATAGTAATTTGTACTTGTAGATATTTAAAAGATGGTCATCCCCTCCAGAAATAAGTGTATGTGCGTGTGTGTGTGTGTGTGTGTGTGTGTGTGTGTGTGTGTGTGTGTGTGGTGTGTGTGTGTGTGTGTGTGTGTGTGTGTGTGTGTGTGTGGTGTGTGGGTGTGTGTGTGTCCAAGAGAATAATTAAGTAAGCATTTTTTAAATTTTCTATTTATCTATATTACCTCTTTCTGTTCCGTGGCGAGAGGTTTTCAAGGGTCGTTCTTACTTCAGATCGTATAAGTGTCTCCGGATTTGATTATGTTATTAAAGTTCAAAGCCTTTGGGTCAATTGAAGTGAGAGGAAGGGGGGGGAGGAGAGGGGGGCAGAGGGAGGAAAATAGGGTGGGGAAAAGAGGGGAGAAGGATGGGAGGTAAGAGGGGAGAAGGAGGAATGAGAGGTGGAACTTTACGGGGAGAGGGAGGAGTAGGGGTGGGGAAAGGAGAGGCGAGGAGGGAAGAATATTGCTGGGGAATGGGGAAGATGGGGAGGAGTAGGGGTGAGGAGTGAGGAAAGAAAGAGGAATGGAGGGGAGGGAGGAGAGACAGACAAAATAGAGGTGGAGAATGAGGAAGTGGATGTGGGGGAGGGGAGAGAGAGGGGGAAGTGGTGAGGAAGGAGGATAGACAGGAGAAAATATGAAGGAGGAGAAAAAGAACGTGGAGAACGGATAGAAGATGGGGAAGATGAAGGAGGAGAGGAGGAGGAAGAAAGAAAAGGGAAAAGAAAAGGGGAAAGAGTAAAAGGAAATGACAGGAGAGGGAAGGGAGAATAGGAAAGAATGGGATAATGAAAGAGGGGAAAAGGAACGTTCTGGAAGGTACTCATGAAAATGGTGACAAGCCTCGGGAGGTTTCTGAATAACTCCCCACTAAACCGAGCATGGAAATTCGCGAGGAAATGTAAGTAGCGCCGTGCCTGTTTTTGTTGA
>NC_051395.1:42613511-42617129 GCF_015228065.2 Penaeus monodon | reverse complement strand
TCCGAGATCCGATACTCCCGTATTCATCTGACTTTTGAGATTGTTCTGCTTGACTCAATGACTTGACTTCACCGTCCCGCGATCAGTTTTTAATAATGGAGGGGGTTGAAAAAGTAGAAAGAGTGCAGGGGTGATTTAAGACGCTTGCCCCAAAAAATTTCCCCCAACTCTCCGACTACATTTTTCTGAATTTTAAACTCAGCCCCGTTCATTATTTTAAAAAATGTTTGGGCAGCTTCATTTCAAATGACCCTGCCCCCCTTGGTGACTTGTTATTGGGTAAAATTTAGGTAAAAACTGGTTTTTTTAAAAACTAAAAGAAAATGTTGCGTCCACGTAAAAAATACTTTTAAACTCACTCAACCAAGCCCCCCTTGGCTCACTCACGTTGTCACTCGGGGCCTGTTTAGGATATCCCCACAATATTGCCACAGGGCCCCTCACGGAAACCCGCCTTTTAAGGTGCAGGACCTAAGCTCCCTCAGAGGTAAATCGCCTTTGGGTGGCGACTCACTGGGGGGGAGAAAAAAAGGGTTTCCCAAACAATGAAGCCTATTTTTGTAGGGGGAAAAGGGCATTCCCTCGGGTCCTCCCGGGGGTTTTCTCATCTACCACGTTTTTTGCCGTGCGTGGAAGCCTTTTGCGCTGTAGAGGGAGTCCTGGGGTTGAGCAAATGCCGACATGAGTACACCCAGCTAGCAACCGCTCTTTGGTCCCTTTTTCCCAAAAAGACGGGTGGCCGGGTCGGGTAAATTTGCCTGGTCTACCGGAAGGTGGGTCAACAGTCCGACGTTTGGCACTCACACGGGTCTCGTGAGTGCCTTTAAAGCTATTGGCTTTTTTTTATCTCACCAACCCCCCTATAGCTGTTAGAAATTTAGTTCTAACAACAGGAGGAAAAAAACTGTTTATTAATGGCAAAAAAACCCTCAAAAACCCCCATAGAATGAGGTGAACGATGAAAAACCCTTGAAAGGGCCCATGACCATGGCAGTATTTGAAGCCATACATGGCTCTAGTGGCAAGAAAAAAAACCAAAGCAAGGACAAGAGAAAGAAACCATTACAAAAAAAAATCATGTCTGTCCACGAAATTTTCCAGCAGATTGACTCATGCTGGCCTCTCCAGGCCTGCGCCCAAATCAGGGACACCTCTGACTTCCCCTCAGACGTCCTCCTTGAACGAGATGGGAGCTCAAGCTGAACCAGCCGAAACAGCTGCTGCTCCCACAACCAGAGCTCAGAATACTAGCCCAAAGGGCGGTCCGAAGCGACCCTGGCCGGAAACAGAGGGAGAGTCCGAACTCCCTAGGCTTCTCCCACAGTTTAAGGTTCCCTCTAAACCTGAAGACTTGGACAATGCCTTACAAGTGGTAAGAGCATTGGAAATGCAGAGAAAAATCTGGTTGTCAATCCAGGTTGCCAGCCACCAGAGCATGATCATTGTGCCCAAAAATGAAGCTATCCTGAATTCCCTGCAGGAAACAAAGGAGCTTAATGATGGGGGGAAAGTGTGTCTCTCACCACTAAATCAACTTGGCTTCTCACTTCCATATGATGTGAATCTGATCACATCATGCCCACAAGTCGTGGAGGCTTCCCGAATGTCGAAAGGGAAGAGCCCAACCAGGTTAGTCCTGTTGACACTGAAAGGAGCCCCAATCATTACCCGTGATCTGAGCCACTTTGGTGGTTTAAGTGCCAAAAATACGTTCACCACCAGGTTGGCTGCAAGGCTAAGCCCAAATGTGGTGTCTGTAGCAAGGCACACAACACACAAGGAAGGACAAAGGAACATAACAGTCAAATGTCCAAATTGTGTCGAGAGGCATCATGCCTGGAGCCTGGCTTGCCCTGTCAGGAAAGAGGCGGCCCTCAGGCGACAAGAGGTTGCTAAAAGGCGACCAGACTTTGTTCCTGCTCCCCAGGTACCCATGTCTGGAGACAGAACAAAAGAAAAAAGGCTCTTCGACCTTCTAAGAGCTAGCTCCTCCCTAGCCGACACCAGACAATAAAAAAGGAGTTTCCGGCAATTACAAAAATGCAGAAAAAGAACCAGAAAAATAAAAGTTCAAAGAGCACTGCAAAAACCTCCCCAAGAAACGATAATTTCCTTTTTGATGAGGAAGATATGACTTTCCTGCTGTATCAATGCAGTAGCAACAGCTTTGGGGAGGAGGAGAAGGTAGTCACGGTCCCCTGGGAGTCACTGTTGCTGTCCTGAAAAGGGGGGAAGCTGGACAGAGCCAAAGCAGCCCCACTTTCACCCCAGGACGAGACTCCCCTCCCTACTCCAACCCTGGCCATGCCCTCACAGGCAGAGTCAAAACTGGCTGAAGCTGTGCACTCAGTGGCAGAACAAGCTGACGTGGATGCACCAGGCTGTCACATAGCCAGTGTGCTTGAGACATTCCCTAAGATTGCTCTTCTCAATACCCAAGAGCCAAGATGTCAGAGGAGGGGTCCTAGACCTCACCTTGGCCACTGCAGTTCTGGTGGAGAAAATCAGATGGTGTGTCGATGAGACATTACAAGGGACCACTATGGTCCAATAACACGATGTTATCTTTCTCTGAGGGGACTCTACCTCAAAACCAAAGGACCAGGAAAGTACCCACCTCATCTCTCTCCTCAGCTGTCTGGGTAAGACAGTCGAGAGGATGATGCTAAACCAACTCCAGTGGAAATGGGACCCCGACATGAACACCTCCATGGGTTCAAAAGGGGCATGAGCACAGCACATGACATAGCCACACTCTTAAGCACAATTAGCACTGTCACATCTGTGGTAGTGTTCCTAGACCTAGTCCTCTTGCTATTCAGGAGACCCTGATTCAGAAGGGAATCAGAGGAAAGCTCCTGGCTTGGATAGGTGACTATTTCAGGAACAAAACAGCCAAAGTCAGATTTCAAGGTCACCTATCACAGTACATGCCACTGGAAGATGGAACGCCACAGGGTGGGGTCCTCGGTCCAGTCCTTTTCAACACCCTAATGTCCTGTATCCTTAACATCCCATTCCCAGTGGGGTGCAAGATCATCTCCTATGGACGCTCTTGTAAGCATCTCCACTGGACCACACTGCCTAAGAAGAGCCCAGCACTGTCTGGACCTTGTACCTGTAGGACAAGACGATCTCTGAAGATCTCTGCAGCCAAATCCAAAGCCATGGCTCTGAGACACAATGTCTGAGAGACCAGGGAATGGACTTGGAGTCGGTCCAGGTCTTCCAATACCTTGGGGTAAGAATTGACCAGACCTTCTCCTGTCAAAAGGAGGTCCAGTACCTTGTTGACCACCAAAGCAAGATGTTCTGCCATAAGAGCAATGACTGGGACACACATAGGAGCTAGACATAAAGTTCTTCTGAGGATGGGCGTCACCCCTCATGCATCCACGACTAGCAATGTCTCCCCTGTGGTTGTTTCTTGTGAGCCTGAGGACAGTTTTCCCTCAGCACTCACTTGCAAACACAAGGCATGTGATGCCTCCAGTCTAATAGTTATTGCAAAGCCTGAGGATGATATTCCCTCAGCACACGGCCGCCACGAGTCTTGTGTGGACCCCAGCGTCTGCCTCGATTATGCACGAGGTTGCTTGACTGCTAAATTCACACCCC
>NC_051395.1:42606011-42611011 GCF_015228065.2 Penaeus monodon | reverse complement strand
TTATAACAATAATGATAATGGTAATCATAATAATTGTGATAATAATAAAAATTATAATGATAATAACAATAAAATATTTGATGATGATGATTAGGGGAGGAGGATCAGCATGATAAGTATAATGAAATTCTTAATGTAAGATAATAATAATGATAATAACCATATTTTTTTTAGAAAGATAATGATGATGATGATTATGATGATGATGTTATTGATGTTGATGATGAATAGATGATGATTAAGATGATGATTATGATGATGATTATGATGATGTGATGATGAGGATGATTGATGATGATGTATGAAGAAGATGACGGATGGAGATGAATATGATGATGATGATGATAATTAATAATTAATGATACAATAATTATAGTAATAATGATAGTGGATTATGAAGATAGAGGATGATGATGATGATAATACATATTAATAATAACAATAATAATAATAATGACAATAATTAATAATAATGATTAATATAATAGCAATAGAATGAGAATGAGAATAAATCATATATAATAATAATAATAATGATAGAATACGAATGATAGAATAATAATATCACTTGATCATAAAAGTAAATGTGATAACAATAAGAATAATATTCATATAATAACAATAATGCTGATAAAAAATATGATAAAACTAAGAAAATGGATGAACGATGACGATGACCTCATGGCGATGGTGATGATGAATGGCATTAAAATATTAATGATAATGATCATAATAATAATAATAATAATAATAATAATAATAATAATAATAATAATAATAAGAATAATTACTAAAATAGTAATATATAATAAAAGATAATAATAATAATAATGATAATAATAATAATAATAGTTATTATTGTATTATTATTATTATTATCCATTATTACTATTATCTTTATTATTATCCATTAATACTGTGATTATTATTATAACAAATAATATAATGGATAATACTATACTACTAATGATAATAAATAAACATAATAGTATAATAAATAATAAATAATAATAATAATGATAATAATAGTTATAAAAATGATAAAAATAATAATAATGATAATAAATAAGAGTAATAGTATAATAATAATATAATAATAGATAATGATTATGTAATGCTAATATTATCATTATATAATATAATGACAACAGTGACAATAACAACAACAATTAGTAATTATAATAATAATAATAACGATCATAATAATAATAATAATAGTGTTATTTTTATTATTATTAATAGTAAAAATGGTAATGATTATAGTATTACTATAAATAACGATCACAATTTTCTTATTGTCAGTAATACGCAGTAATAATAATATTACTGATATTTACAATAATAATAATAATGCTGATAATAATAACGATAACAATAAAAATAAATAATAATAATAATTAATAATAATAAGAATAATTAATAATAATGATGATGAGGATGAGATACTTGAATAAAAAAAATATAATAATAAAAAGTTTATAATGAAAAAGATCTTATAATTCAGTTCCTATCGCGTGAGAGGTATCCCTTAAGACTACGCCTACGACTAAGACCGTCGGAAAAGCCTACGACTCAGGTTATCAAAACTTCCCCCATTCTACCAAGACGCCCCACTTCCCAAAGTAGACACCGACCGCAGAAGTCATCCACTGAGTCATCATCTCATCATATTCCATCCAGACTTCCCACCACCCAAATTGGCACAAGGCGAAGTAATCTCACCAGACCTCACCAGACTTCCCACCACCCCAGTTAAGTATCATCCTCTCATTCACGAGACAATCCGCATCATCAGTCAGAGCCCTTTCTCTTTGATTCGCTCTCCCTCTTTCTTTTGCATTCCCGTTTTCTGTCTTTTGTTTTTCTATCTCTCTCTCTCTCTTTCCTACCTTCCTCTCTCTCTCTCTCTCTCTCTTCCCTCATCTCTCTAATCATCTCTCTCTCCTCATCTCTTCTCTCAATTCTCTTCTCTCTTCTCTCTCTCTCTCTCTCCTCCTCTTCCTCTCTTCTTCCTTTCTCTCTGTCCTTTTTCCCCGTCCACTGCCCCTCTCTTTCCTTCCCTTCATCCCCGTTTTCATCAACTATACTGCTATCCCCTCCCCTTAGCCCTCTCCCTCTCCCCTCTCCCTTTCCCGGTGACCCTCTCCCTCTCGCCTCTCCTCCTCTCCCCTTCCCCTATGTGTGACCCTCTCCCTCTCCCTTCCCCTCTCCCTTCCCTTGACCCCTTCTCTCCCTTCCATCCCCTTGAACCCCTCTCCTTCCCCTTCTCCCTTCCCCTTACCTTCTTTCCTCTCTCCCTCTCCCCCCTCGTCTCCCTTCCCCTTGACCTCTCCTTTGCCCCCTTCTTCTCCCTTCTCCCCTATCCTTCTTTTCCTCTCCCTCTCCCTTCCCCTTGACCCCTCTCCCTCTCCTCTCTCCCTCTACGTCCCTTCCCCCCCTTAAGCCCTCTCGCCTCGTCCCTCTCTCTCCCTTCCCCCCCCCCCCCTTGACCCTCTCCTCCCTCCCCCTTTCTCTGTCGTCTTCCTTCTCCCTTCCCCTTGACCCTCTCCCTTTCCGCTCTCCTTCCCCTTGACCATCTCCCTCTCCCTCCCCTTGACCTTCTCCTCTTCCCACTCTCCCTTCTCCCCTTGACCCTCTCCCTCTCTCCCTCTCCCCTTCCCCTTGACCCTCTCCATCTCCCTCTCCCTTCCCCCTTGACCCTCTCCCTCCCTTCTCCCTTGCCTTCTGTTCTTGCCATTCCCTTGATGGATGCTCAATAGAAACTTTCTTCCCTGTTTTGTCACCGAGGAATTTGAACCTGTGCTTTCAAGAAAAAAAAAATATAATCCTTTATTATCGTTTTAAAAACTTTCATGTGGGACTCTTTATTATTTGGAAAAAACAATAACCTGAAAAAACATTATTTTTTAACCCTGTAATTACTTATGTTATCTTACGTCAATGACGATTTGAAAGAACGGCCTTGGTTTTTGGAGGTGATTGGAAGTTGGAGTGTGTGTGATAGTTGATGATGATGATTGCAATGATCAGGATTGTTTGATATGGTAATATTATTTCCTAGCGACAATGCGGTGGCGATGATATTAAACTGATAGTTGTGATAAGAAATATATGTATATATAAACTGATATCACTGAATGCATATTTTTTATTAGTTCTCTGAAAGTAGCTGCAATTATAATTCTATAATCTTTGTGCACTGTCGGCGTCAAGGAAATTTAATAAACCGGTGTCGAAAGACTAAACATATTAACACAATGGTTTACAAAGTAAAATAATTTGATTTGTTTCACTGAAATGAGTTTTAAGATATCAGCTCAAACATATATATTTGCGCTTGCATATGTACTCATGTGGACACTATACACGTGCTCGCATGTGAGGTTAATTTACCTATTTTTCTTTGATATAAGCAAATTTGTAGCTAATTGCATTTATCAGTAAATCGATCCAGTTTTATCAATATTCATTTATTTAACCGTTCATTTTTTCCAAGTTATTTTTTTTGCAATTTACTTAACCACACATACATCAATAATTCGATTTTGTTTACACACTAAATAATCTTAATTGAACTCCAACCTTGTCAATATACATTAATTACTTCTACATCAGTTGATCTTCAAATCGTCTCAAGATACCGACAAGGGTGATTTTACTCTTCTTAATACAATACATAAAACAACACCGTTAATGTAATTAGGATACCTTAGCATACTGCAGTCTGGTGCAATAGATATTTCACCTGTGATATCATGAGTATAATATTTCAGATATTCATTCTTATATATATTTATATATATGATATAATAAATATATATAATATATATATATATAATCTCAATAATATAATATATTATATATATATTTTATATAATATATTATAATTTATATACAAAATATATAAAATATATTATATAAAATTATTATTATATATTATTTTAAACCCTATATAATATTATTAATATAACATGCACACAACAAAATCAAAAAAACACAAAACAAAACACACACAACAACACACACACACACCACACACACACACACCACACCACACACACACCACTAATATATACAATATATAAATATAAATATATATAATATATATATATATATATAATTATTTTATATATATAATTTATTATATATTATATTATATGTATATGTTAATGCGTGTGTGTGTGGGTGGTGTGTGTGTGTGTGTGGTGTGTGTGTGTTGTGTGTGTGTGTGGTGTGGTGTGTGTGTGTGTGGTTTAAAATATAGATATTATATTTATATAATATATATATATTATATATATATATATATATATATATATATATTATATATATATATATATATATATATATATATTAAAAATATATTTTATTATATATATATATATATATATATTTCATATATATATATATACATATATATATATATATAATATATATATTATATATATATATATATATATATATATATATATATATATATAATGAATATCTGAAATATTATACTCATGATATCACAGGTGAAATATCTATTGCACCAGACTGCAGTATGCTAAGGTATCCTAATTACATTAACGGTGTTGTTTATGTATTGTATTAAGAAGAGTAAAATCACCCTTGTCGGTATCTTGAGACGATTTGAAGATCAACTGATGTAGAAGTAATTAATGTATATTGACAAGGTTGGAGTTCAATTAAGATTATTTAGTGTGTAAACAAAATCGAATTATTGATGTATGTGTGGTTAAGTAAATTGCAAAAAAATAACTTTGGAAAAATGAACGGTTAAATAAATGAATATTGATAAAACTGGATCGTTTTAAACTGATAAATGCAATTGGCTACAAATTTGCTTATATCAAAGAAAAATAGGTAAATTTACCTGAGCTGATATCTTAAAACTCATTTCAGTGAAACAAATCAAATTATTTTACTTTGTAAACCATTGTGTTAATATGTTTAGTCTGTTCGTACACGGTTTATTAAATTCCTTGACGATACGT
>NC_051395.1:42598511-42601011 GCF_015228065.2 Penaeus monodon | reverse complement strand
ACACAAGACTCGTGGCGGCCGGGTGCTGAGGGAATATCATCCTCAGGCTTTGCAATAACTACTAGACTGGAGGCATCACGTGCCTTGTGTTTGCAAGTGAGTGCTGAGGGAAAACTGTCCTCAGGCTCACAAGAAACAACCACAGGGGAGACATTGCTAGTCGTGGATGCATGAGGGGTGACGCCCATCCTCAGAAGAACTTTATGTCTAGCTCCTATGTGTGTCCCAGTCATTGCTCTTATGACAGACCATCTTGCTTTGGTGGTCAACCAGGTACTGGACCTCCTTTTGACAGGAGAGGGTCTGGTAAATTCTTACCCCAAGGTATTGGAAGACCTGGACCGACTCCAAGTCCATTCCCTGGTCTCTCAGACATTGTGTCTCAGAGCCATGGCTTTGGATTTGGCTGCAGAGATCTTCAGTCTTGTCCTACAATACTCCTCAGGTACAAGGTCCAGACAGTGCTGGGCTCTTCTTAGGCAGTGTGGTCCAGTGGAGATGCTTACAAGAGCGTCCATAGGAGATGATCTTGCACCCCACTGGGAATGGGATGTTAAGGATACAGGACATTAGGGTGTTGAAAAGGGCTGGACTGAGGACCCCACCCTGTGGCGTTCCATCTTCCAGTGGCATGTGCTGTGATAGGTGACCTTGAAATCTGACTTTGGCTGTTCTGTTCCTGAAATAGTCACCTATCCAAGCCAGGAGCTTTCCTCTGATTCCCTTCTGGATCAGGGTCTCCTGAATAGCAAGAGGACTAGTTCTAGGAACACTACCACAGATGTGACAGTGCTAATTGTGCTTAAGAGTGTGGCTATGTCATGTGCTGTGCTCATGCTCCTTTTGAACCCATGGAGGTGTTCATGTCGGGGTCCCATTTTCCACTGGAGTTGGTTTAGCATCATCCTCTCGACCGTCTTACCCAGACAGCTGAGGAGAGAGATGAGGTGGTACTTTCCTGGCTCCTTTGGTTTTGAGGTAGAGTCCCTTAGAGAAAAGATAACATTTGTGTTATTGGGCTTGGCTGCCCTTTCTCTGATATGAGCAAGTCTGCCTGGTTGTAGACGTTGTTGCTTTGCCCTCAGTTCAGCTGGCAGACTGTTGCTGCTTGTTCTCGCAGAGAACTCTTGCACCAGTCTGTTTGCCTCGGATTGAGGGTCATGGTGTGTGGACCTCGGGGCTGAGCGGCTGGCAGCTCGCCTGAATCATTGCCACAGCTCTGTAAGGGTGGTTTGGTGGTCAAAGGATTCATACCATTCCAGCCAGTTTTTCTGCCTGACTTTTGGCATTTTCCACAACATCCCTAACAACTTCCCTTAGGAGGGCTAGGTTGTCAGGGGTTGTTTGCCTTCGGAATTGTTTTCTGCACATGTTCACTCTGTGGTTGACTTTCTTGATCTCCTCACTGAAGTACCAGACGTCTTTGTATCTCCAGGACCAAGGCCGAGTTTTAGGTATGGTCTGTAAGGCTGCTTGATTTATGGCATTGATAAGTCTGGCTTTAAGCATCTCCACATTTCTGTGGGGGTTCATTGCATCTAAGACAGTAGGCCAAGGCATTCTGAAAGGCTTGCCAGTTGGCCTTGTCTGTTTTCCATCTTGGATCTGGTTGTGGCATTTGGGGTGGGCCAGCATCCAAGAGGGTAGTAACTGTACCATAGTGGTCCCTTGTAACTGTCTCATCGACACACCATCTGATTTTCTCCACCAGAACTGCAGTGGCCAAGATGAGGTCTAGGACCCCTCCTCTGACATATCTTGGCTCTTGGGTATTGAGAAGAGCAATCTCAGGGAATGTCTCAAGCACATTGGCTATGTGACAGCCTGCTGCATCCACGTCAGCCTGTTCTGCCACTGAGTGCACAGATTCAGCCAGTTTTGACTCTGCCTGTGAGGGCATGGCCAGGGTTGGAGTAGGGAGGGGAGTCTCGTCCTGGGGTGAAAGTGGGGCTGCTTTGGCTCTGTCCAGCTTCCTCCCTTTCAGGACAGCAACAGTGACTACCAGTGACCGTGACTACCTTCTCCTCCTCCCCAAAGCTGTTGCTACTGCATTGATTACAGCAGGAGAGTCATATCTTCCTCATCAAAGAGGAGATTATCGTTTCTTGGTGAGTTTTTTGCAGTGCTCTTTGAACTTTTATTTCTCTGGTTCTTTTTCTGCATTTTTGTAATTGCCGGAAACTCCTTTTTTATTATCTGGTGTCGGCTAGGGGGGAGCTAGCTCTTAGAAGGTCGAGGAGCCTTTTTTCTTTTGTTCTGTCCCCAGACATGGGTACCTTGGGAGCAGGAACAAAGTCTGGTCGCTTTTAGCAACCTCTTGTCGTCTGAGGGCCGCCTCTTTCCTGACAGGGCAAGCCAGGCTCCAGGCATAATGCCTCTCGACACAATTTGGACATTTGACTGTTATGTTCCTTTGTCCTTCTTGTGTGTGTGTGCCTTGCTACAGACACACATTTGGGCTTAGCTGCAGCCAACGTGGTGAACGTTTTTATTATCTGGA
>NC_051395.1:42585414-42587914 GCF_015228065.2 Penaeus monodon | reverse complement strand
TGTTAGAAATTAGTTCTAACATACAGAGAGGATGAAACAACTGTTTATATACATGGCAAACAAACCTCAAAAATCGCCATAGAATGAGGTGAACGATGACAAACCTTGCAAGGCCATGACCATGGCAGTCACTTTGAAGCCATACATGGCTACTAGTGGCAAGAGAAAATCCAAAGCACAGGACAAGAGAAAGAAACCATTACAAAAATACAAGTCTGTCCACGAAATTTTCCAGCAGATTGACTCATGCTGGCCTCTCCAGGCCTGCGCCCAAATCAGGGACACCTCTGACTTCCCCTCAGACGTCCTCCTTGAACGAGATGGGAGCTCAAGCTGAACCAGCCGAAACAGCTGCTGCTCCCACAACCAGACCTCAGAATACTAGCCCAAAGGGCGGTCCGAAGCGACCCAGGCCGGAAACAGAGGGAGAGTCCGAACTCCCTGGGCTTCTCCCACAGTTTAAGGTTCCCTCTAAACCTGAAGACTTGGACAATGCCTTCCTGGAAATGCAGAGAAAAATCTGGTTGTCAGTCCAGGTTGCCAGCCACCAGAGCATGATCATTGTGCCCAAAAAATGAAGCTACCCTGAATTCCCTGCAGGAAACAAAGGAGCTTAATGATGGGAGGAAAGTGTGTCTCTCACCACTAAATCAAGATGATAGGAGAGATGGTGCTACTTGGCTTCTCACTTCCATATGATGTGAATCTGATCACATCGTGCCCACAAGTTGTGGAGGCTTCCCGAATGTCGAAAGGGAAGAGCCCAACCAGGCTAGTCCTAATGACACTGAAAGGAGCCCTAATCATTACCCTTGATCTGAGCCACTTCGGTGGTTTAAGTGCCAAAAATACGTTCACCACCAGCTTGGCTGCAAGGCCAAGCCCAAATGTGGTGTCTGTAGCAAGGCACACAACACACAAGGAAGGACAAAGGAACATAACAGTCAAATGTCCAAAAAGTGTGTCGAGAGGCATCATGCCTGGAGCCTGGCTTGCCCTGTCAGGAAAGAGGCGGCCCTCAGGCGACAAGAGGTTGCTAAAAGGCGACCAGACTTTGTTCCTGCTCCCCAGGTACCCATGTCTGGAGACAGAACAAAAGAAAAAAGGCTCTTCGACCTTCTAAGAGCTAGCTCCTCCCTAGCCGACACCAGACAATAAAAAAGGAGTTTCCGGCAATTACAAAAATGCAGAAAAAGAACCAGAAAAATAAAAGTTCAAAGAGCACTGCAAAAACCTCCCCAAGAAACGATAATTTCCTTTTTGATGAGGAAGATATGACTTTCCTGCTGTAGTCAATGCAGTAGCAACAGCTTTGGGGAGGAGGAGAAGGTAGTCACGGTCACTGGTAGTCACTGTTGCTGTCCTGAAAGGGAGGAAGCTGGACAGAGCCAAAGCAGCCCCACTTTCACCCCAGGACGAGACTCCCCTCCCTACTCCAACCCTGGCCATGCCCTCACAGGCAGAGTCAAAACTGGCTGAAGCTGTGCACTCAGTGGCAGAACAAGCTGACGTGGATGCACCAGGCTGTCACATAGCCAGTGTGCTTGAGACATTCCCTAAGATTGCTCTTCTCAATACCCAAGAGCCAAGATGTCAGAGGAGGGGTCCTAGACCTCACCTTGGCCACTGCAGTTCTGGTGGAGAAAATCAGATGGTGTGTCGATGAGACAGTTACAAGGGACCACTATGGTCCCAATAACACAGATGTTATCTTTTCTCTGAGGGACTCTACCTCAAAACCAAAGGAGCCAGGAAAGTACCACCTCATCTCTCTCCTCAGCTGTCTGGGTAAGACAGTCGAGAGGATGATGCTAAACCAACTCCAGTGGAAAATGGGACCCCGACATGAACACCTCCATGGGTTCAAAAGGGGCATGAGCACAGCACATGACATAGCCACACTCTTAAGCACAATTAGCACTGTCACATCTGTGGTAGTGTTCCTAGACCTAGTCCTCTTGCTATTCAGGAGACCCTGATTCAGAAGGGAATCAGAGGAAAGCTCCTGGCTTGGATAGGTGACTATTTCAGGAACAAAACAGCCAAAGTCAGATTTCAAGGTCACCTATCACAGTACATGCCACTGGAAGATGGAACGCCACAGGGTGGGGTCCTCGGTCCAGTCCTTTTCAACACCCTAATGTCCTGTATCCTTAACATCCCATTCCCAGTGGGGTGCAAGATCATCTCCTATGGACGCTCTTGTAAGCATCTCCACTGGACCACACTGCCTAAGAAGAGCCCAGCACTGTCTGGACCTTGTACCTGTAGGACAAGACGATCTCTGAAGATCTCTGCAGCCAAATCCAAAGCCATGGCTCTGAGACACAATGTCTGAGAGACCAGGGAATGGACTTGGAGTCGGTCCAGGTCTTCCAATACCTTGGGGTAAGAATTGACCAGACCTTCTCCTGTCAAAAGGAGGTCCAGTACCTTGTTGACCACCAAAGCAAGATGTTCTGCCATAAGAGCAATGACTGGGACACACATAGGAGCTAGA
>NC_051395.1:42563836-42571336 GCF_015228065.2 Penaeus monodon | reverse complement strand
CGACCCTCGTCACGCCGTCCATGACGCCGGTGAAGTAGCGAGCGGCGTCGCAGTGGTCCTCGGCGCAGTGGACGGCGGAGGCGACCACCACCACGACCATCGTCAGCGACTGCCAGAATATTGGGTTCACGATCTGGTGCCTCTGGATGAAGGCGTCGGCGTCCAGTTCGTATGTCCCACAGAGGGCGTCGGCGTCCTCGACGATTCTCGCCAGGGCGCGGCTCTTGCAGATCGCGAACGCCGCCGTCAGACTCAGCAGCACGTCCTTCCACAGGCTGTAGATGTAGCGCGTCTGGTTGAGCGTCCGGTTGACGTACATCGCGCCGCCATCCCGCACGGTGACGTAGACGCAGGCGACGACGTGCAGCGAGACGGCCAAAGTCACCAAGACGGTCCAGCAAAGCCAGCCCTTGCTCTTCCAGATGGAGCGCGAAGGGCATGGCGACGGGAGGGAGGAGGGACACACGCGGACGAAGCTCGCGGCCCTCCTCCCCCAGCGGTAGGGAAACCCCCCCAGCACCCTCAGGATGCCCAGGAAGATGGTGAACTTCTTCGAGGCAGTGACCATTGCTGAAAAAAGGAGAAAAATGGTGCTGAGTGCTATCACGGCAACAGTCCTTTACAAGAAAACCAACAGGAAAGAAAAGTTATTTAACATCATCATCAGTGATTATGATAATGATAATAATGATAATAGTAATAATAAGAGAAGAAGAATCAGAATAATGATAATGATAGTAATAATGATGAAAATAATAATGATAATAGAAACAATAATACTGATAACAACAATAATGATAATAGTGATGATAATGTTATTAATAGTGTTAATAATTATAATGATACGATCTGGATAATAACCATAATTATGATAATAACTACAATACCAATGATATTGATAATGATCATAATGACATGATAATATTAAAGATTATAATGAAATAATGATAATGATACCAGTAATATTAATAAAATGATAAAACAGCAACAACAGCAATGATAATAATGATGATAACAATAATGGAAAATCATGAAATTAGGGAGGGTCGTGGTGATAATGACAACAAAACCGGGTTAATAGTCACAATGGAACAGGTGATCGTCTCGGTGCCCACTCATCAAATCATCAACAATATCAACAACAACTACTATTAATAGTACTACCATTCTACAAGAGCTACTACCAGTAGTACTAGTAGTAGATACTCCTACTACTAGTACTACTACTGTTATCACCACTACTACTATTACTACTACTATTACTACCACTCTACTACTTCTACTACTACCACAGCTGATAATACTGCAACTACTAATGCCAGATACCACCACCACTACTACTACTACTACAACTACTACTTCTATTACAATTACTGCTACTACTACTATTACTACACATGCTAATGCTACTACAACCACTTCTATTACTACTATTACTAATACTACTAATAATATTATTACGACTACTGCTCCAATACTACTGCTACTACTACCACCACCACCACTACTACTACTACTACTACTACTACTACTACTACTACTACTACTACTATTAATGAGAGTAATGATAATGATAATAATACCTGCGTTTTAAGCAACGATAATAATTACAATGGCATAGATTGTCATTATCAATATCATGATTTCAGAATAATCATCATTATGATAAGCATCAAAAACTCGCAAATACCAATCCAAATAGAAACACACAAGGAATACCCACCTCCTCACAGTGCAAAGAAAAGAGATCGTTTGTAACAGAGACAAGTCGGTGGTTCTTCCTTGTGGTCACAAGCTCGGGTCCAGACTAACGTATGAGCTTCGTTTTTCTCCTCTCTTACCCTCCCTTCCCTACCTCCCCTCTCTCTTCTAACCTTATCCCTTCTGTCTCTCCCTCTCTTTTTTCTATATCTCGATCTCTCCCTCTTCTCCTCTCTCTCTCTATTTCCTTCTTCTCTCTCTCTCTCTCTTCTCTCTCTCTCTCTCTCTCTCTCTCACACACACACACACACACACACAACACCCCACACACACCACATCACCTCTCTCTCTCTCTCTCTCCTCTCTCCTCTCTCTCTCTCTCTCTCTCTCTCTCTCTCTCTCTCTCTCCTCTCTCCTCTCTCTCTCTCCTCACTCTCTCTCTCTCTCTCTCTCTCTCTCTCTCTCTCTCTCTCTCTCTCCTCTCTCTCTCTCTCTCTCTCTCTCTCTCTCTCTCTCTCTCTCTCTCTCTCTCTTATATGTACTCACTCACTTACTAGCTTTATATATATATATATATATATATATATATATATATATATATATATATATATATATATATATATATATATATACATATATGTGTGTGTGTGTGTGTGTGTGTGTGTGTGTGTGTGTGTGTGTGTGTGTGTGTGTGTGTGTGTGTGTGTGTGTGTGTGCGTATATAATATATATATATATATATATATATATATATATATATATATATATATATATATATATATATCATATATCAATATAAATATATATATATATATATATATATATATATATTAATTCAATTGAAAATTGACCTGAAATTCTCTCTTTGCCTGTCTCTCTCTTCTTTTTTTATCTCTTCTCTCTTTCTTTGTCTGTCTGTCTGTCTGTCTATCTGTCTGTCCGTCTGTCTGTCTCTCTTCCTTTTCCTTTCCACCCTTCTCTCTCCCTCTCCCCCTCTTTCTCCCTCTCTCTCTCTCTCTCTTTCCCCCTCTCTCTTTCTCTCTTACCATTCTCTGTTCCACTTTCTCAATCGATTCATGTTGACGACATAATGTAAACAACTCACCCATAGTGGCGTTATGTGCTAGCTGATGCACATATTACTTGTAGGGTGTTTCTTGTTTGAATTATTCGAAGGGGGGGGGCATGTTTTTTTAAGGGGGAATGTGGATGTGGACTTGGGGGGGAGGGGTGGGGGGGGGTTGTGAGGTGAGGCGAAAGAAAGAAAGGATAGAGAGAGAGGGTGTAATGGAAGAGGGTGAGGGAAAGGGAAAGATAGGAGGTTTTTTTTTATAGGGTTGAGGGAGGGACGATGGGGAGTATGGTGGGTGTGTAAGGAACGAAAGAAGAGGGGGGAAAAAGAGAAAAAAAAAAGACGCAAAGAATAAAAAGAGGAAGAACAAATTCAAAAAGGAAAAAAGAGATAGACCTGAATGGGAATTAGTCCATTCCTGGGTGGACATAGAAACGAAAGAAATGGAAAAGGGGAATAAGAAGAAATAGCAGAAGCAAAAGAAAGAAAGAAGGAAGAAGAAAATCATAATATCGAAAGAAAGATGAAGAAGACGAAGAAAAAGAAGAAATAGTAGAAAAACACGGACCATATGAATAAAAGTAACCCTACTTTAGTCAGCAACATCTGTTTGAACAACTATTACACACAGAATGTGGCGGTGAAAAATTAATACATGGCTGTCCTTGGTATAACTGTTGTCTAATGCGCTCTGCAGCAATTACAAGGTACAAGGCCGCTCACAAGTAATCAAAGACTGTGTAGGTTTATAGTGTCACACACACACACACACACAAGTAAACACAAAAAAGAAAAGAAAAAAAGAAAAAAAAAAGAAAAAAAAAGAAAAAAAAGAAAAAAAGAAAAAAGAAAAAAATAAAAAAAAATATATATATATATATATATATATATATATATATACATATATATTATATTATATATATATATATATATTAATATTATCATATATATATATATATATATATATATATATATATATATATATATATATATATATATATATATATATATATATATAATATATATATATACATGAAAATTCATATTCCAAAATATTTGAGCCTATAACTAATTACTCGGTTATTTCTTAAATCCTTTAAATATTTTTTATATATTTATATATTTATCTACTGTTTAAAATAATAATAAATTATTACCATTTGTGGATCCTTTTTTAATAGGTAACTTCATTAGTAAAATTCTTTCGATGGGTGATCCAAAACTAAGCAATTTATGCAAAATTCTCCATCATATAGGCATAAGATATTTCGTCAGAACAATTTTTTTTTTCAAATGTAGATCAAAAATAAAAATATTAATGATAATGACATTTATAAAGATGAAGTAAGAATGATGATAAGGACAATTATGATAATATGGGTAATTGAAATGCGATATAGAAAATACATATTCTTTGTTATAGATGGATTTTGCTTTTGTTATTGGTTAAGAAAACTCTTCTATCTCTATTTTGTTTTTTTTCCTTTTATTCTCTTTTCTCTTAAAGTACCAACTTAATATACACCAAAAGAAATAATAAAAAAAAAACTCCCAAACATACAAGCACAAGCACGCACTCACAAACACCCACCCCACGCTTACGTAAAGCCTTCATTACTACCCAATGCATTACAAATTTTCGTTAAAGAGACAATTAAAGGGAAAAGAATAAAACCAAAATAAATCTTGCAATAAAAGGAAGAAAAAGAAAAATGGGCTACAGTGGCTCATTCTTTTTTTTCCCTTTTTTCCCCTTTTCTCTTTCTCTTTTCTCTCTCTTTCCTCTCTTTTTTTCTCTTTCTCTTCTTTTTTCCCCTTTTTTCCCTCTCTTTTCTTTTTTTTTTCTCTCCTCATTTTCCCCCTTCTTTCTCTCTTTTTTCTCTCTTTCCTTTTTCCTTTCCCCTCTTTCTTTTTCCTTTCTCTTTTCTTTTTCTCTTTCCTCTTTCTCTTTCTCTCTCTTTTTTCTCTCTCCCTTCTCTCTCTCTCCCTCTCTACTCCTCTTCTTTCTCTCTCTCTCTCCCTCTCTCTCTCCCCTCTCTCTCTCTCTCTCTTTTTCCCTTTTTCCCTCCTTTCTCTTTTTTCTTTTCTTTCTCCTTTTTTTTTCTCTTTCTCTTTCTCTTTTCCCCCTCTTTCTTTTTCCTCCTCTCTCTTCCCTTCTATCTCTCTCCCCTCTCCTCTCTCTCTCTCTTTTGCCCCTTTTTCCCTTCTGTCTCTCTCTCCTTTGTTCTCTGTCTCTCTCTCTCCTCTCTCCCCTCTCTCTTCTTCCTCTCTCTCTCTCTCTCCTCTCTCCTTCCTCTCTCTCTCTCTCTCTGTCTCTCTGTCTGTCTCTCTCTCTCTCTCTCTCTCTTACGATGCCTTTTTGTTTTTGTAAATTAACACTAATAACAATATATTTTCAATACTACACTTATGCAGTAAAGGATCATTACCGATCGCCTTCATACTTTTTATCTTTTAGTCTATCAAACGTAACAATGTGGTTTAAGGGGAAGGAGAGGGAGACAATAATGAAAGGAGAGGGAGTGAAGGGAAAGAGGGCGAAGGGAAGAGAGGAGAAAAAGAAGAAAAGAGAGAGAATGGGAAAAAAGGAAAAGGGGGAGGAGGAGAAAAAAGAAGAGAGAGGAAAAAGGGGAAAAAGGGAGAGAGAGAAAAGAAACAAAAAAAGAAAAAGAGAAGAGAGAGAGAAGAGAGGGAGAGAAGGGAGAGAGAAGAGAGAGAAGAGGAGAGAAGAGAGAGGAAGGGGAGGGAGGGGGGGGGGGGGTTTTTTGGGGGGGAAAAAAAGGAAAAAAAAAAAAAAAAAAAAGGGGGGGGGGGGGGAAAAGGGGGGGCACCGCGAAAAAAAAAAAGGGGGGGGGGGGGGGGGGGGGGGGGAAAAAAGGGTAAAAAAAAAAAAAAAAATTTTTTTTTTTTTTTTTTTTTTCTTTTATCCTTTTTTAAAAAAAGGGGTTTTTAGAAAAGGAGGGTTGCAAAAATTATATGGAATTTGCCGTAATCGTCAGAACATTAATGCGGGTTTGATGGGGAGTTAGACAGTGGGGTTGTAAAAGAGGCCGGAGTATATATCAAAGGAAAGAGAGAGGGGAGAAGGAAGTGGGAAAAGAAGAAGGGATGGGAAGGGGAAAGGCAGAGAGATGGATAGGTGAAGGGGAAGGGTAGAGAGAAGGAGAAAGGGAAGGGAGAGGAGGAGCGGTGGATAGGTGAAAGGGGAGGGTAGAAGGAGGGGAAGGAGAAAGGGAAGGGAGAGGAGAGGTGGATAGGTGAAGGGGAAAGGGCTGGGAAGGGAAATGGGGAGAGATGGATCTTCGAAGGGGAAAGGGCATTTTGAGGGAAGAGGGGAAGAGGGAGAGGAAGGTTAAGGGAAGCAGAGAGGAGAGAAGAGAGAGAGAGAGAGAGAGAGAGAGAGAGAGAGAGAGAGAGAGAGAGAGAGAGAGAGAGAGAGAGAGACGAGAGAGAGACAGAGTAAATCAGAGAGAAAGGGGGACAGACAGACAGAGACAGACAGACAGACAGAAGACAGAAGACAGAAGACAGAGACAGAGAGACAGAGAAGAGAGAGAAGAGAGAGAAAAAAAAAAAAAAAAAAAAAACTACTTCCACTCCATCCTCATTTATCCAACCGAATCCATCAAAACCCTCGATCCACTCCCACGCCAACCACCCTATCCACCCCACCCCCCACCTCCTACCGCCCGCCCACCCCTTACCCCCCTGAGCCCATCACTGGCCCTGCCGGGTGCCTCCCCCACCCCCACCCCACCCCCCACCCCCTTACCCTTACCCCTCACGTGCCTCCCCACCGCCCTGCACCGCCATCCCCCAACCCCACCCCTTCCACCCTGAGCCCAATCACTGGCTCCCCCCCCACCCACCCCACCCCCTTACCCTGAACCCCTCACAACCTCCCCACCCCCACCCACCCCACCCCCTTACCCTGAGCCCATCAATGGCACTGCCTCACCCCACCCCCACCCACCCGCCACCCCCTTCCCTGATCCCCTCCAACCTCCCCCACCCCCCACACAACCCCCCACGCCCTCTTCTCTCAGTCAAGCACAGAACAGACTCTTTTCTCCAGGGTCGCCGTCGCCTCCTCAGACATCTTGAACTGCAGGAGAATCACGACGGACGTTGCTACGAAGGCCAGAATCTGAAGAGGCGAGGAGGAGAGGGGCACGAGTAGAGATGTTAGGAAATGAGACGAAAATAAATAAGTGTATTGGCGGGCTAAAGGGAATGAATGGATACGTTTCTAGTGATTGGTGTTTCTATATACATATATATACATTTTTATTCTTCTTTTCTTAACAGCCATTCATTCCACTGCAAGAGATAAGCCTCTCTCAATTCACTATTGAGAGATTATATTAGCAGTGCCACCCTTGCCTCATTGGATGCCCTTCCTAATCAACCGCGGTCCGGCACTTGTGCCACGGCGGCGATTTCCTCTAGTACACCTGCATTTGACTTCTCAAGAAGATATGTCGTTTTCTCGCCGTGAGATCAGGCTCAAGCCAGCAGTCGGAGCACAAGCATTTTTACGACTGCCGCGACGGGGAATTGAACTAGTGCTCTAAACACTGGAACCATCTCGTCATTCATGTGTGGGGGTTGTGTGTGTGTGTGTGTGTGTGTGTGTGTGGTGTGTGGTGTGTGTGTGTGGTGGTGTGTGTGGTGGTGTGTGTGTGTGTGTGTGTGTGTGTGTGGGTGTGTGTGTTGTGTGTGTGTGT
>NC_051395.1:42556336-42558836 GCF_015228065.2 Penaeus monodon | reverse complement strand
GAAATAAAGGCACGGTGAATAAGTGGAAGAATTTCTTGTTGCGAATTGAAGAACGGAAGCAAGGATAAATGGATTTGAATAAAGGGGGGGCGGGGGAGGGGTTATGGATAAATTGATGGCTGTAATATCATGGGTCGTTTCTTCTGTGTCTGTCTGTCTGTATATCGGTCGGTTTCTGTGTCTTCCTTTCTTGGTTATTTCTCTCTTTCTCCTATCATTCTTACTTTCTTTGTTCTTTATGTTTTGTTTTGTGTTATTATTATTATTATTATTATTATCGTTCTCTAGTTTTTTTTCTCCCTCTCTTTCTCTCCTTTCCTTTCTATATTTTCTCTCTCTCTCTCTCTCTCTCTCTCTCTCTCCCTTCTCTCTATCTCTCTCTCCTCTATCTCTCTCTCCTCTCTTTCTTCTGTCCTCTTTCTTCTCTCTATTTCTATCTCTTCTTCTTAAACTTCACCTCCTTCCTCTTCTTCTCCTTCTCCTTCTTAAACTTCTTAGCCTTCTTTTCCTTCTTCATCTTTAACTCTTTCTATTTTTCCTTTTTCTTCTCCTTCTTCTTTTTCCTATGTCCCTTCTTCTCTTCATCTTCCATTTACCAATATATGTGCGTAATAGTGTCGATTTATGCAGTTCGGTGGCCGAGTGTTTCACCGCCTTATTTACATTCAATGAATCTCTATTTACCCAAGATATAATTGGAAAATCCCCACTTCTTGGTAAATAAATCGACGCCTGACTGCATGGGCTTTGGAGACAGGCTCATAAATCCCAAAAGAATCGACAGCACATGTATACTTTTTGATTTGTTATTTCAAAATGATTGTTTTTCTGTATGAATAAATCGTCTGTATGTGAGGATTATTGGAGCAATAGATTGACTGGTATATTCTGTTCGTTAATCATATCTTTGCAAAGAATGCCTGTTTTATAGTGATGAAAGAAATGTTTTATCGTACTAGATTATATCATATGTGTGTGTGTGTGTGTGTGTGTGTGTGTGTGTGAGTGTGGTGTGTGTGTGTGTGTGTTGTGTGTGTGTGTGTGTGTGTGTGTGTGTGTGTGTGTGTTGTTTGTGTGTGTGTGTGTGTGTGGGTGTGTGTGCAAAACAGTTTCTAAATATATAGTTCAATAGATCTTTCATATTGACCTTGACTCACCTCAGGCTTCAGATGGTTATAATCCGAGTTAAATTGCCATTTTCGAATTTTGACCCTGAACTCATCTCGCTGAAAGATACAACTTCGTATTAGAATATTTCTATTATCATAAATTCATTCCCATAATCAGGAGCTTAACTGTTAAGAGACCTTATGTTCGAGTTTCTGTGGCATGTCGCACAGAAGGACGATGATGAGTGTCGGCTGGACGATGTAACAGATGCAGGCGACCAGGTCCAGGGCGTTGAGGAAGGATGTGAAGGAGAGGTAGAAGCAGGCCAGAATGAGGGTGAAGATCGAGTAGAGCATCAGTATCGCCACAGGGAAGCCGAAGTACTCATTCATGAGGTTGTGGACTTCGATTACCATGGCCGCCTTCCTCTGCATCCTCAGGACGATCTCCAGGGTGAGTTGGCGTCTCGGGGCGACGCTCAGTTCCTCGAAGACTGGGTCGCCTCCTTCCGCGAGAGGGTTGTCTGGCCAAGGGCCGGCGGGTTCCGTCAGCGCCGCCGTCGGGTTGGATCGAGGCGGAGGAGGCGGGCTGTCCTCCACCATGTTCCCGATCCCCTCGTACACCTTGACGAGCAGGTGGGTGAACCACTTGTTGAGGAAGGTAAGGGTGAGGCCCAGCGCGGTGGCCAGGACCACCTCGTAGATCGTCGTAAGGTACAGCGGGAAGTCAGTCATGTCGGCATATACAAAATTGCTGACCACGATGACCAGCGACGCCACCAAGGCTACCAGGGCAGGGGCGACGAAGTCCGCCTCAGAGGACACCTTCCCGACGGACATCTGGGCGTCGTTGAAGAGCACGAAGAACGAGGAGATCGTGCGGAGGAGCAGAGGGCTGTTCCTGATGACATAGAACACCATAAGGTTCAGCATGATGAGGTCACCAAGGTCGTTTATCTTTCCGGCGAGTGCGACGGTGACGAGGTTGATGGAGAAGGGACATTGTGGCTGCAGGAGGCCCCAGATCCCCATGACAAAGTACGTGACGCTCACGAGGCCCATCACGGCACTCCACGCGATCCAGAACTTGCTCTTCCTGAAGGAGGGGACCTGCTGTCCTCTCTCCTCCTTCTCCCCCGCAACGCCCGAGGACGCTCGCTTGGCCGCGCCCTCGCCTACGTCCGTCCTGTAGTAGGGAAGCCCACCGAGGACCTTCAACGGCAGGAGGAAATGCATGAGCCCAAGGTCTTTCGCTCTCATCCTCACCTTCGCTCTACTCGTGGGCCTTTTGCCTTCCGCAGAAGTATGCAAGGAGGACGTCCTCACGCGAGCCCTACTCCCCGGCGACTGGAGAATATTAGGAGTTATCGATCACTTTAGCCACGACGCAA
>NC_051395.1:42536336-42551336 GCF_015228065.2 Penaeus monodon | reverse complement strand
GAGGGAAAAGAGGGAAAAAGAAAAAGGGGAAAGAGAAAAAGGGGGGGAAACAGAGGGGAAGGGGGGGAGAGAGAAAGAAGAAGAAGAGAGAGAAGAGAGGAGGAAGGGGAGAGAGAAGAGGAGAGAGAAGAAGGAAAAGGAGGAAAAAAGGGAAAAGGGAAAACAAGAGGAAGAAAACAGGGGGGTGAGAGAGAGAGGAGGGGAGTGAGAGAGGATATGGAGGGAAAGAGGGAGGGGGGAGGAGAAGAGAGAGAGAGGAGAGAGAGAGAAAGAGAGAGAGAAGAGGAGAGAGGAGAGAGAGGAGACGAGAGAGAGAGAGAGAGAGAGAGAGAGAGAAGAGAGAGAGAGAGAGAGAGAGGAGAGAGAGAAGAGAAGAGAGAGAGAGAGAAGAGAGGAGGGAGAGGGAGGGAGAGGAGGAGAGGGAGGAGGGAGGGGAGGGAGGAGGGAGGAGGAGAGAGGAGGAAGAGGAGGAGAGGAGAGAGAGAGAGAGAGAGAGAGAGAGAGAGAGAGAGAGAGAGAAGGAGGGAGAGAGGGAGAGTCAGGGAGGGAGGGAGGAAGGGGGGAGGGAGGGAGGAGAGAGAGAGAGAGAGAGAGAGAGAGAGAGAGAGAGAGAGAGAGAGAAGGGAAAGGAAAAAGAAAGACGGAGAGGGAGAGGGAGAGCGAGGAGGAGTGAGAGAGACAGCAGGAGGGAAAGAAAGTCTGAGTGGTCAGATGTCTTCAATGTCATGCCCTCCACCCAGCAGGCGTGACCAATACGGCGGCCACTGCGTTCACGACCCCATAGCTGACCTGGACCCGCGCCACACTCGTGGTCATGCCACTGGAACCTCCTCCTCGAGATGCAGGACTAGAGCTCCCTCTGTGGTGTGATACGGCCTTAGGGTGGCTGTGTTCGCATTAGAGGGAGGAAGAAAGGGTTCCAAACAATGATGCTTATCTTGTAGGTGGAATGGCATCCCCTCTGGTCTCTCCCCAGGGTTCACACCTACCGTGCCGTGCGTGGCATCCCTGTGCGCTGTGGAGACGGGAGTCCTGGAGGTTGAGCGATGCCGTGCATGAGTACGCCCTGCGGCTAGCAACATGCCTCTTTGGTCCTTTATTCCAGCTAGACGAGTGGTCTGATCTCGGCCCTGTCAGATCAATCGGCTGGTCTTCTTCGGGAGGCTAGGGTCAAGCAATCAATGTTGCTGTTGGCACTCACACTGGTCCCGTGAGTGGCGGTACAACGGCCATTGCTTGTGTATACCCTCTCACCACCCCTGTGGCTGTTAGACATTAGTTCTAACATACAGCTTCCCTTGTTGGACTCGGTGGTGGGTGGGGGCGTGAGAGGATGAAACAAATGCTTATTTTATGGCAAATATTTCAAACCCCCCACAACAAAGAGATCAAAATGTTGACGAACCATGCAAAGCCCAGACTACGGCAGCCACTCTGAAGCCATTACATGGCTTCTAGTGGCAAGAGAAAATGCAAAGCACAGGTTGACTCTGTGAGACCTACTGCTAGGATTGTCCAGCAGATGGACTCTCGTGCTGGCCTCTCCAGGCCAGCAGGCAAATCAGGGAGAGCTCTGAGCAACCCTCAGACGTCCTCCCTGAGCGAGATAGGAACACAAGCTGCACCAGCCGAAACAGCTGCTGCTCCCACTACCGCCGCCCAGAATTTAAGCCGAAAGGGCGGCCCGAAACGACCAAGGCTGGAGACAGACTCTAAGGGTGAGTCTGGACCCCCTAGGCGTTTCCCGCAGTTCAAGGTTCCCTCTAAACCTGAAGGCTTCGACAATGCCTACCAACTGGTGAGACCAGGGAATGATTATCATGCCTAAAGACCGAGCTACCTTGAATTTCATGTAGTAAACCAAGGAGCTTAATGATGGGAGGAAAGTGAGCCTCTCGCCACTCAATGCCGAAGATAGGAGAGTCAAGATGGTGCTACTTCGCTTCTCACTATCATATGATGTGGATGTAATCACATCACACCCACAGGTCGTGGACGCCAGCCGAATGTCCAGAGGAAAGAGCCCAACCAGGCAAGTCCTTGTGACCTTGAAAGAAGCCCCAACCACTACCCTTGATCTGGGTAACTGGGGCTCCTACAGCCTAAGAACATATGTGCTAGAGCCACTTCGGTGCTACCAAGTGCCAAAGATACCGTCACCACCAGGCTAGCTGCAATGCCAAGCCTAAATGTGGTGTCTGTAGCAAGGCACACAATACCGAGGTGTGTCTCAAGGCCCACAAGGAAGGCCAATGGGATAGAAAAGCCAAATGTCCCAACTGTGCCAAGGGGCATCATGCCTGCAGCCTGGCTTGCTCTGTCAGGAAAGAGGCGGCCCTCAGGCGACATGAGGTTGCTAAAAGGCGACCAGACTTTGTTCCCATTCTCCCAGGCACCCATGTCTGGGGACAGAACACAAGAGGAAAGACTTTCCGACCTCCTAAGAGGAAGAAAGCCCCTCCACAGCCGACACCGGATATCTCCAATAAAAAGGAGTTTTCGACCATAACAAAAGTGCAGAAAAAGAATCAAAGGAAGAAAGGTTCAAAGAACACTGCAAAGCCCTCCTCAAGAGACGATAATCTCCTCTTTGATGAGGAAGATATGACTCTCTTGTTGACTGCTGTAGTCACTGCAGTAGCAGCAGCTTTGGGGAGGTCCAGTGAGGAAGCGGAGAAGGCAGTCACGGTCGCCATGACAGCAATGACCCAGACTGTTGCAGTCTTGAAAGGGAGGAGGCTGAATAGAGCCAAAGCAGCCTCACCCTCACCCCAGGACGAGACCCCTCCCCACCCTAATGCCCTCACAGGCAGAGCCAAAACAGGCTGAATCTGTGCAACCAGTGCCAAAGCAAGCTGACCTTACTATGGTAAAGTCAGCAAAGAGAAAAGATTCACAGATAAAGCCTGAGGTGAGAAAAGCCAAACTCATGAAAACCAGAGCTACCAAAGGCTCTCCACCTCCCAGTGGACCCACGGTCAGCCTGACAACAGACGAATATAAAGACGTCTCTGATGTAACTATCACCAAGTAACATTATGACACACAATCTAAGCATACTACAGTGGAGCATGGAAGAAAAACCCACAATACAAAAACTAGATTTATTGAAAATGAGACTACAGTTTCGAAATCCACCTGGATTCCATCCTCAGGTCTGAAGAGGAAAAGTAGAGGAAGGGGTATAAAAGAGAGAGAGTAGAGGCAACGCGGTGACACAGAGCAGGGAAGGCCAGACGAACGGAAGCAAAGGGAGGTTGAAGTTAGGCAGCAGCTTTATTAGGGAAGATTCCACAAGTGGACATCAGCGGAAGGAAAGACAATCTGCACCACTGACCAGTCCATCTGATGGCCAGTGTCCCACTTTTGGAACATCTATGGCCTCAATACTAAGAATGCCATCCTCTACGCATTTGTATGATCAAGGAACATTGACGTTGTCATGCTCCAGGAGACATTAATAGAAGGGACTGTTCGCTTCTCAGGCTATCATGTCTTCATGCTGCCAAGTATAGCTGGCAAAAGAGGTTTGATCACCCTGGTCAGAGCAACAATCCCGTGCTCTGCAATAGCCGATGTACCGCACTGTGGAGAGGATGTTGAATCTCTTGCTCTTTAGATTCACCTGGCTGGGGACCCCCTCAAACTGTACAATGTGTACAACAAGCCAGGCTGTAGGAGCTTAGACATCAGCCAGGTCTGTGCTACTGCAGAACAAGACCAAGTGATCATAGGGGAAGACTTCAATGCCACCACCCCATCCTGGCTCCCCGCAGGGCACCGGATGCGGCAGGCCATCACATAGCCAACGTGCTTGAGACTTTCCCTGAGATCGCTCTTCTCAACAGCCAAGAGCCAACACATGTCAGAGGAGGGGTCCTCGACCTCACCCTGGCCACTGCGGTTCTGGTGGAGAGAATTAGATGGTGTGTCGATGAGACTGTCACAAGTGACCACTATGGCACTGTTATTACCCTCATGGATGCTGGCCCAGCCCAACTGCCACAACCAAATCCAAGATGGAAAACAGACAAAGCCAACCGGCAAGCCTTTCAGGATGCCTTGGCCCACTGTCTTAGAAGCAATGAACCCCCACAAAGTGAAAATGTGGGGGTTGAAGCAGCCTCACAGACTATACCAAAAACTCGGCCATGGTCCAGGTATTATAAGGACGCCTGGTACTTTAATGATGAGATTGAGGAAGTCAACCACAAGTGAACATGTGTAGAAAACATTTCTGAAGGCAAAGAACCTCTGACAACCTAGCCCTCCTAAGGGAAACTGCCATAAGAGTCAGGCAGGAAAAGTGGCTGGAATGGTGCGAGTCCTTTGACCACCAAACCACCCTTACAGAGTTGTGGCAACAGGTCAGGCGAGCTACTAGCCGCTCAGCCCTGAGGTGCACACACCACGGCCCTCAAGCAGAAGCAAACAGATTGGTGCAGGGGTTCTCTGCAAGAACAAGCAGCAACAATATGCTGAACTGAGGGCAAACCAACAACGCCTACAACCAGGCACACTTGCTCATATCAGAGAGAGGGAAGCCGAACCAAATACAAACCTACAAAAACAGTTCTTCCACAGCCCCAGGCTCTGATGGGATCTTGTACCCCATCATTTCCCACCTAGGACTGGCAGGTGCGCTTGCATTCCTGCAACTCATCAACAAGTCCTGGGAAACTTCCACTCTACCCCAGAGCTGGAAGAGGGCCATCATAGTTCCCATATCAAATCCAAAGGAGCCAGGGAAGTACCACCCCATCTCTCTCCTCAGCTGTCTGGGCAAAATGGCCGAGAGAATGGTACAAAACCGACTCCAATGGAAAATGGGACACCCACATGAACACCTCCATGGGTTCATAATGGGCACGAGCACAGCACACAGCATAGCCATGCTCTTAAGCACAATCAGCACTGTCACTTCTGTGGTAGTATTCCTAGACCTGGAGAAGGCTTTTGAATTAGCAAGTCCTCTTGCTATTCAGGAGAGCCTGATCCAGAAGGGAATCAGAGGAAAGCTCCTGGCTTGCATAAGTGACTATTTCAGGAACAGAACAGCCAAAGCCAGATTCCAAAGTCAACTATCACAGCACATGCCACTAGAAAATGGAACACCTCAAGGTGGGGTCCTCAGTCCAGCCCTTTTCAATACCCTAATGCCCTGCATCCTCAACATACAGCTCCCAGTGGGGTGCAAGATCATCTCCTATGCAGACGACCTTGCAATCATCTCCACTGGAGCACACTGCCTAAGTAAAGCCCAGCGCTGTCTGGACCTTGTATCTGAGGAGTGCTGTAGGACAGGACTAAAGATCTCTGCAGCCAAATCCAAAGCCATGGCTCTGAGACAAAATGTTCAAGGTACAAGTCTGAGAAACCAGGGAATGGACTTAGAATGGGTCCAGGTCTTCCAATACCTTGGGGTAATGATTGACCGGACCCTCTCCTTTAAAAAGAAGGTCTTGTACTTGTTTGACCGAACGAAGGCAAGACTGTCTGTCATGAGAGCAATGTCCAGGAGACACATAGGAGTCAGACATAAAGTACTAAGATCATTCTATGTACATGCCATCCGTCCCATTGTGCTTCTAATTGTTGCAAAGCCAAAATTAAGAGAAAAATTGGAGACAGTCCAAAATGAAGCTACCAGGATCATTCTGGGTGCCCCAAGGTGGGCGAAGGCCCTCAACCTCCTCAGACCTTCTCCCCCTGGAATCACGAATTGGTCTAATGGCAGCTCAGTTCCTTTCAAAGGTCATCCAAGCCTCCAGGAACACAAACATGAGACAAAAATAATCAGACGCCTAGAACAAGACCACGAGCTGTTTGCAAACAACTCCTGCCTATCTCTCAAAGAGCAACTACTTGCCAAGGGCATGGACTCTTCCAATCCTGACTTTGTTGAAGTCCCGCCGTGGGCGCGAATCTTGATCAAGTTCTCTGTTATGAGATTGTCGAGGAGAAAATATCAATACAGCATGCCTTGCCCAAAGGCGGAAGCCCAGAGGGTCATTGCAGCCATCACTCCTCCGGGTAGTAGAACCTACTTCACGGATGGATCAGTCGATCCCTTAAACCACACTGCAGACGCCGGCTTCAGCAAGGGATGCCACACAATCCATGGGGGTACAGACAACGCCTCCTCGCTACAGGCAGAGGCAGTTGCGATCATGGGAGCCCTAGCCCACATGTCCCTGAATGAAGGACACATGGTTTTACATACAGACTCCAAGGCAGCCATTGATTGTCTGCAAAGCTCACCCAAAGACATCTACTTTCTGACTACTATCCTCACAATAGCACAGAGGATTCTTGCTCAGGGTAGAAAAATAATCATTAACTGGGTCCATAGCCACATTGGCATCAAAGGGAATGAGCTTGCTGACAGTCTAGCTGACATTGGTAGGGGTATGCCCCCAAATCCCATGATCATAAAACCGAGCAGAAAAATCTTAAGGCAGAAGTGTAATGCCACAGCTCGTGCCTTCCTCCTGCAGCTTCACAGAGAGAAAACGAGATCTTCCCCTTCTGCCAGATGGTACTCAGACGCCACAGGCTATAAGCCACTGGCACTTCGCAAATCTCAAACAATAACAACACACGACCCACGCAACACTGCCTCGAGTCACGACCCTGCTCAGACGCTGCCTCCTCCCGGGGACCACCCGCCAAGGCCCTCGCCTTACTAGGGTTTCGCTGCTCGGGTCCCTACTTCTGCACAAGCCAGCCATTTCAACTTTCATCTATGCTACATAACCTAGAATCTTCTGTCATTAAAGATTGCATGTGTGTGTGTGTCTATTATATATATATATATATATATTTATATATATATATATATATATATATATATATATATATATATATAGAGAGAGAGAGAGAGAGAGAGAGAGAGAGAGAGAGAGAGAGAGAGAGAGAGAAAATCCTTCTACCTCGAAGGTGGGTACCTATGCTGTTCCTTGTGCCTCCTGTGATAAGCAGTACTTTGGCGAAACAGGCGCCAGTCTCACCAAGCGTCTGTCACAGCATAAGTACGCTGTATTCAGGAGACACAACAACAACGCCCTCTTTTGCCATCAGTGGGACACTGGCCATCAGATGGACTGGTCAGCAGCGCGGATTGTTTTTCCTTCCGCTGATGTCCACGCCCGCAGACTGGTGGAATTCTCCCTAATAAAGCTGCTGCCTAATTTCTACTTGAACAGCGGCTTTTCTTCTGCTGATAGTCTCCTTGCTTCCCATATCCTCCGCCTTCTCCCTATGCCGGCCACCCGGCGCATAGTCCGCCCGATCCTCCGACCTGATGTGACCTCCCTCTGCTTCCGTTCGTCTGTTCTCACCTGCCTCGGGTTACCGCGTTGCTCTCCACTCTCTCTTTTATACACCCATTCCTCTTCAGACCTGAAAGCCTCCGGGCTAGTACACTGGTAACGTGTCGGCCTCTCATCCGAGGGGTCGGCGGTTCGCGCCCCGCCCAGGCGCGAGAAGTTGCAATTGTCGCCCGGAGGTTACTGCTGTGGCTGGGCACCACGGCGGGTAAGGACTAGGTTCAGCCGAGTCAGCACCAGCTGACACACGTGAGTGAGTCGGCATTAATCGACACAGGCCGGGCTCCCCTCATAGCCCGGGCGAGGCTAAGCTTCGCATATCTGACTTATCTTATCTTCAGACCTGAAGCCTCCGGGTTAGTACAGTGGTGACGTGTCAGCCTCTCATCCGAGGGGTCGGCGGTTCGCGCCCCGCGCAGGCGCGAGAAGTTGCAATTGTCGCCCGGAGGTTACTGCTGTGGCTGGGCACCACGGCGGGTAAGGACTAGGTTCAGCCGAGTCAGCACCAGCTGACACACGTGAGCGAGTCGGCATTAGTCGACACAGGCCGGGCTCCCTTCATGGCATAGCCCGGGCAAGGATAAACTTCGCATATCGGACTTATATTCAGACCTGAGGATGGACTCCGTGTGGATGTCTCATGTTCAATAAATCCAGTTTTTATATTGTGGGTTTTTCTTCCATATATATATACATATAAAAAAGTATGTGTATATATATATGTGTATATATATATATATATATATATATATATATATATATATATGTGTGTGTGTGTGTGTGTGTGTGTGTGTGTGTGTGTGTGTGTGTGTGTGTGGTCATATATATAGAAATATATTATATATATATATTATATATATTATATAAATATTATATATATATTATATTATATATATTATATTATATATATATATCATATTATATATATAATATACACATATATGTATAATTGTGAATAATCCAAGGTCCTTTTATATATTTTTTTCTTAGATCTTGTTTTTGTTTTATTTAATTTCTTTTGATGTTATTTCATTTATTAATCTAAGTAGTAATCTCCTCTAGAGTTATAAGAAGATAGCTTTGTTGTGACGGATTTATTTATTATCCCTTCAACATTACACATACCAGAGACAAAGAACATACACTAACGAAATATACAATACAACAAAGAGAAAGAGGAACGAACACGGGATCACAGGAACACAGAACACGGGATCACAGGAACAGACACGGGATCACAGGGACACAGAAAACGGGAACAGACACGGGATCAAGGAACACAGAACCGGGAACAGACACGGGATCATAGGAACACAGAAAACGGGATCACAGGAACAGACACGGGATCACAGGAACACAGAACACGGGATCAAAGGAACACAGAACACGGGATCACTGGAACACAGTACACGGGAACAGACACGGGATCATAGGAACACAGTACACGGGAACAGACACGGGATCGTAGGAACACAGAACACGGGATCATAGGAACACAGAACACGGGATCACAGGAACAGACACGGGATCACAGGAACACAGAACACGGGATCAAAGGAACAGAACACGGGGTCATAGGAACACAGAACACGGGATCAAAGGAACACAGAACACGGGATCAAAGGAACACAGAACACGGGAACAGACACGGGATCACAGGAACACAGAACACGGGATCACTGGAACACAGAACACGGGAACAGACACGGGATCATAGGAACACAGAACACGGGATCACAGGAACAGACACGGGATCAAAGGAACACAGACCACGGGATCATATGAACACAGAACACGGGAACAGACACGGGATCACAGGGACACAGAACACGGGATCACAGGAACACAGAACACGGGAACAGAAACGGGATCACAGGAACACAGAACACGGAAATCAAAGGAACACAGAACACGTGATCACTAGACACGGGATCATAGGAACAGACACGGGATCATAGTAACACAGAACACGGGATCACTGGAACACAGAAGGATCACAGGACAAGGAACAGACACGGGATCATAGGAACACAAAACACGGGATCACAGGAACAGACACGGGATCACAGGAACACAGAACACAGGATCAAAGGAACACAGAACACGGGATCACTGGAACACAGAACACGGGAACAGACACGGGATCACAGGAACACAGAACACGGGATCACAGGAACACAGAACACGGGATCACAGGAACACAGAACACGGGATCAAAGGAACACAGAACACGGGAACAGACACGGGATCAAAGGAACACAGAACACGATCCGTCTTCATTTCTTTCGTACTTCTTTTCCCGCTTCGTTTATCTTTTAATCTTGGCTCTACTGTATTTAAGCAAATATAAAAATAAACAGACGTCTCCCCCCCCCCCCCGGCCCTCGAGGAAGCTATTCGCCCGACTATAGTTCGTGACAAAAGCGAACCTGAATCAGTTCGGATTCGTGGAGCTTCAAACATAGCTTAACAGCTAACTATCCAGGTAATTATTATTATTTTTTAAGAGTCCAATCTTTTACAATAATATATTTGTATAATATATATGTATAATATATTTGTATAATATATATGTATATATGTATATGTTATATATATATATATATATATATATATATATATATATATATGTGTGTGTGTGTGTGTGTGTGTGTGTGTGTGTGTGTGTGTGTGTGTTAATATATATATATATATATATATATATATATATATATATATGTATAATATATGTATAATATATATATGTATAATATATATATATGTATAATATATATGTATAATATATATATGTATAATATATATATATATATATATGTATATATATATATATATATGTATATATATATATATATATATATATATATATATATTGTTACGCCGTCGCCTCGTCTCTCTGCCACCAACACAAGGCAGGCTAGGCAGACGGCGTGCTATCCACAGGGTCGTGAACACTGAACAGCTCCAAGAGGCACCGAGCACCACAGCGTCCCAGAACACCAAGAGGGGAAACGCCAAGTGGCGAGGCAGGGCACGAAATAAACACAAAATGACAGTCTTTCCTTTATTTACACAAGTTATTTACCCATACACTTTTCTAGAGGCACAATACAGGGGGAAACCAGCATGTCACACTGCACGATACAGCTTATAACAGGGCAACACAAAGTTTATCAGGTCACAAAGGCACACACGAGGTCTTCACAGGAGCAGCACCCAACCGGTCTCTCTTGGCTTGTTCCTCCACTCGTAGCCAGTTGCATCATGTTTGCCCAGGTCCCTTCATGTTAACACATGCCCAGGTCATCCTTTTCATGTTAACACATGTTTGCACAGAGACAAAGACCCACTGGCATAGCAATATATATATATATACATGTATGATATTTATATATGCATAATATGTATAATATATATATATATATATATATATATATATATATATATATAAATCAGAACGAAAACTTTCACAAAAAAAAAACTAGCAACAGCTAGGGCTCACAGAACAGCTAGATAGGGAAAAGGACACTCCTAGTGGAGCTTTGTTTATACAGTTGACAGCAACACCATAGATCACTAACAATAGAATGAATAAGAGAAAAAAAAAAATCTTGTATGATTAATATCACCCATAAGGGAAATTCATTTACCTAAAAATAATCTTAACGCACTCGCCAGGCACTTCTCATATACAAGCGACCATCCCACATTCCTGATCACCAAGGAAGTGGCTGAGCTGCAACCGACGCACTTTGCACTGATGATAATTAAGATCCCCCACCCCATCCCTTGCTTGTTGTTGCCGGGGGGGCGGACTTTGAAGATTGAAGCCCAAGGTAGGGGATTACCCCTACCTTGGGCCTTAGCCCTCGCCTCAATTAATTTTGCGTTGTCTTTTCTTCGCCTTTCCTTTTCTTTTTTCTTCGTCCCTTCTTCCGTTCAGTTAATCTAATCCTTAACTCATTTTTACCCTTTTCGCTACAATACTCTGTCATAATGCTGTGTGACCTTTCATGTATGGCACATTTGTTTGTTTTCACCATTGACCATTCTGGAAATCTACAAATATTGTGTTGTGAACAAAAAAAAATTACTTGGGAGCTTTGCAGGCTCCACCCTATCGCTATATTTTGAATACGCCGCTAATTACCTATGTTGACGCATCGGAATTTTTTCAATAAATATATAAAATCCTTTGGCCCGATGAGATTCGACATGAGAAGATAACGCATCTTAATCATGACACCACGATTAAGTTGCTGGAAGTGGTCATTGAAATTTGGAAAAGCCAAACTTTTCCAAACTCGGTCACTTCGCCTACATTAGCCCTCACGCCCCCAATCCTTGCTGTTGTCGTGGGGGGTTAGGAGACTGAGGCCCAATGTAGGGGATCACTCCTAGCTTGGACCACAGCCCTTGCCTTAACAATTTTGCAAGATCTTTTCTTCTTTCCTTTCCATTTTCTTCTCTTCTTCACTTCCTCAGGTGTGAAAGCTGTGCTGGAAGGATGAAAGGTTGGCTTTGTGTCAGTCCTGAATGGCCATAGGCACGGTATTCCCTTGGAGCCATAGGCACGGTATTCCCTTGGTTAATCGCTTAGCCCTTGCCACTTATGGAGACTCTGAGGGGTAGGCCGCTTTCCCCCCCACACACACACACACTTAATTCATGCTCACCATGACTAATAATGAAGATTTTTACCCTTGTTAGGGCCCTTCGTTAACTAGCCTATCTAAATTTCATTTCTCTGGTTTCCCAACCTCTGCCTCTCCTTTGACCATGGCTCCGATCACTGATACTGATACCCCATCTTCGATATTTGCTGTCAACTCCATCCATTCCAAATCATCCACCCATTCATTACTCAACCTTCAGAATATACCCTTTCCTCTCTCCCAGCATCCTCCACTCCATCTCCTACCGCACAGTCTTCCTCATTGTCTTCCCCCTCCCCCCTTATTACTACTACTCATCCTTATTGTCCTCTCCCTCATAGGACTACCTCACTCCACACCATTCACCTTTCCACTGCTTTCACCTGTGCAAATCTTTGGAGTACTCTTTTCGGCCCAGCCAAGTGGGATTGATTCTTTGTGATTCCCCCTATATTCCCTTATTCTGGCAATACCCTTCTCTCCTAACAATGTCTCCAAGAAGAAGTAGCCAAACTGAATCCCAAGCTCGTGTCCTTCGCCGTATCCTTCCCCTCCTGACATTCTTCTTGATACTTTACACCTTCCCTGATCCCTTATCTCATTCCTAGGATTCTTCTCCTACTTCTCCAACTACCATTTATACCCATATTACCAGCTGATTGTTTAATAATGGCTCTTTTGCAGTTTTCATCATACTAAGTTATTCTCCCTTCCTTAGACACATAGATACTCTCCATCTGATCTAATCGCCCTATACTCTTGGCCCTTTTTCTTTCACAAAGCCCCGCATACCATACTATCCTATAGTATGATATAACATCTAACACATTTTACTCTGATCGATAACTTATTTTTACTCTTTTCGCCACAATACCATAGTACTATATGGCCATTGCAGTCTAGTATATTCATTAACCATCCCATATTGAAGGAAGGGAAAATCCCAGATCTGCCACCTCTTGCCGCCCAAATTACTTCTGCAAGGTCATGGATCAAATTGTTAACAATAGACATTGTCCAAATTTTTGAAATTTGCTAGTTGATGAAACTAGTAACTAGTAACGCGGGATATATTTATGAAGGTATTGCTAGATTTTTTTTCAGTATTCTTAGATATAGAAAAAATCTACATGACAGAAATCTTAGCACTTTTGGAATATTTACAAACTTGCCTTGTTGAATTCAAATTTTCATTTCTGAAAGAACCTTCTCTGTCAAACTATTTTACCGTCTTCCTCTCGGAACCTTTTTATAAGTACTCATTGTACGCTGATGATTGTGCATTATGACATACCAGCAATAATGTAGATCGCATCCAACTGGCACTGGATATGATTAAGTGGGATCTCCAGTGGTGTTTAAAGTTTTTTCAGTATTGGGGAGTTTTTCACACAGGAGGAAGCCTGTCAGGCTAACTCTAGACCAAGGGTTCGTAACCTGGGTTCATGGATATGTTTCATGGGGTCCATGAGCACGATCACGATAAACAATAAGATGAGACAATCAGATCTCGATAAATGAAAAACATTACACGATGCATGCAAAGTTGTTTATGTTAATATTTCTGGGGAAGAGGGTCCATAACTGTCATTATATTCTTATAGGCGTTCGAGTTTCTAAAAAGGTTAAGAACCTCTTCTCTAGACAATCACCCAACACCAATTCAATATTCTTCTAGATTTCTTCGTCTGCTCTTTGATCTGAACTGGAAAGATCATGTTGGTCAGTTGAAAATAACTGTCATTAGGCACTCAAGTCCATCATCTGTCCGTTGATAGACCCACACCCACCCACATGCAAGGTCTATATAAACCTTGCATGTTGGTGGCTGTGGGTCTATCTACACACACACGTAGACTCACACTGACTGTAACCCAGCTTTATGTATATAATGCAACTGAAATATGTATGGTAATGTGTGCGTACGCGCGCGCGCGATATATATATATATATTTTAATATATATATATATATAATATATATATATTTTATATATTTTATATATATATATAATTATATATATATATATATATATATATATATATATATATATATATATATAATATATATATATATTTTATATATATATATATATATTATATATATAATATATATATTATATATATATATATATATATATATATAACTTTTTATATATATATATATATATATATATATATATATATATATATATATATATATATATATATATATATATATATATATATATATATATATATATATATATATATATATATATATTATATATATATATATATATATATATATATTACATAATTATATATTAGTTATATATATACTATAATATCTAGTTATATATATACTATATTTATGATGTAGTATACGACATTACATATATATAGTTTTATTTTATACTAAAACATGGTAATTATCACTAGTTTGTATAGAGCCACGACATATTTTATAGAATATTATTCAGTTGTGTCTACACGACAGGATGGTTGATGTATGAAGTTATTTTAAACTCGAACGTATAGATATAATGACGCAGTTAGACCCTACCAGAAATATTAACATAACACTTTGCATGTGTGTATGTTTTCATTATGAGACTGAGTTGTCTCATCTTATTTTATCGTATCGTGCTCATTGACCAGAAACATATCCAGACCAGACGAATTGGTCTAGAGTAGCCTTTACAGGTTCCTCCTGTGTGAAATCCAAGTACTGAAAACTTTAAACACCACTGAGACCACTTAATCTATCCATGCCAGTTATCGATCCTATTGCTGAGTCATATGCACAATCACGCGTAATGAGTACTTTAAAAATCGAAAAACGTAATAGTTTGACGGAAGTCTATGAAATGAAATGAATTCCAAGGCAGTTTGAATGTCCAATGCTAAGATTCTTGCAGTTCATGTTTTCAATATAAAACTAAGAATATGAATACAAATTCTAGCAATGACTTCCAAAATTAAAAAATTTAAATATCCCGCGTCTAGTTACTATTTCACACTAGCAGAATTTCAAATGGAT
>NC_051395.1:42535100-42536236 GCF_015228065.2 Penaeus monodon | reverse complement strand
GGATATGATTAAGTGGGATCTCATGGAGCAGATCACAATTTTGTCGTAGATCTATTTCGGACATAGAAAAACATACACGATGCATGCAAAGTTGTTTATGTTAATTCTGGGGAAGAGGGTCCATAACTGTCATTATATTCTTATAGCGTTCGAGTTTCTAAAAGGTTAAGAACCTCTTCTCTAGACAATCACCCAACACCAATTCAATATTCTTCTAGATTTCTTCGTCTGCTCTTTGATCTGAACTGGAAAGATCATGTTGGTCAGTTGAAAATAACTGTCATAAGGCACTCAAGTCCATCATCTGTCCGTTGATAGACCCACACCCACCCACATGCAAGGTCTATATAAACCTTGTATGTTGGTGGCTGTGGGTCTATCTACACACACACGTAGACTCACACTGACTGTAACCCAGCTTTATGTATATAATGCAACTGAAATATGTATGGTAATGTGTGCGTACGCGCGCGCGCGATATATATAATATACATTATATATATATATATATATATATATATTTATTTATCTATTATATATATATATATAATATATATAATATACATTATATATATACATATATATATATATATATATATATATATATATATATATATATATATATATATATATATGGAGAGAGAGAGATAATCTGGAGATGAGTGTCATCGCCGCGATATTCCCAACTGGTAATAAAAGGGGGGGGGGGTCGGCACTGAAAATGGATAATTCCTTTGTGTTCCCCCAAGGTATATATTCATCAATATACACAAAATGTGTATAGAAGTGTATACTTCCAAATATTAGGCCTATGCCCTTGACATCCATACAGATGTTACATTTCCACTGAGCTTTTCAGTACCAAGAATAAATAGCCTTTGATTCTTTGACTAGACACATTTTTTTTGATTTGGGCAATAATATATATGACGTACTTATAAACACCATTGTTATCTTGCATCCGAATTGCATGATATTAAGTATATGCAATTCTGCGCGTGTATGCCTGAATGGACGTGTGTATGTGCGTGAAGGATGTTGCACCATGTTACCGTGTATCGTTCTGACCCTCTCCCGTCGCTTTAAATTCAATCAGACACTTCCCAACATACCATTGCACAAAACCCAACGACATT
>NC_051395.1:42524221-42527500 GCF_015228065.2 Penaeus monodon | reverse complement strand
AGTTATATTTATGATAGATAGATGTAGAAGAATTTTCATTGTTTTTCATGAAATATATTATTTTTTCTTTACAGGTGTAGAAGAATTTTTGTCATAATGAGATCCTGTTTGCCATGGTTGCTCATAACCTCCTTTGTAATTTTGGGAGTAAGTATGAAACTTTTTTATTGTAAATTTCTCAAGTCTTGTGTGTGTGTGTGTGTGTGTTTATGTTTTGGCATGATAAATACTGGTTTGCAATCAATTACAGCAGAAAAAAAAAAAAAAAAAAAAAAAAAGTTTCAAATGTTGACAATTCTTACTAATACTTCATACTATATTATTTTATGTATTAGATTGCTGGAGGACTGACAGCATCATGGGCATACTTAGATTTTCCAAACAACTTTAACTCCTCCTTGATACCCCCTGAAAACAAGACGTTGGAGAACAGATATGGAAGTATAAGGTAAGATGGGGTCTTTGGTTCATCTTGTAGTACCTTGGCCACTTTCGATTAAAGATGGTTTAGAGATATGTGAACCACAACTTTGGTCACATAACCAATAGTAGCAGAAGTTTATAAGTAAATATTTTTTAAAATGTCAGGTTTTTATATACAGTGAGGCTACTATTGGAGAAAGATGAGCTCACTCTGAAGAGTCATGGCATGTAATATGTCGTTATGTAGTGCCAACCATATCTTAGTCCAGTGCCGTCATGGTATGGTAGCATGCCATCTGCTTTTAACTGGTTAAGTTGTTGGAGCTAGATATATGCATTGTTGCCTGTAGTCTGTTTTGTGATATTTGTTTACACACAGACGGCTTCACAAGTGATAGATGAGTAGAGGCAATTTATAAGGTACCTTTACTCGGCCCATCCCTTTAATTTTCATGTGAGTCCAATGAAGAGGGGGTGTATGGTCTCTGTCTGAAAGAAGTGTAAAAAGAAAATAGTCCCATACTTTCATAAATTTTGGATACTCTTTGTGGGGCCCCAGATTATGACCCCCCCAAAAAATGGTGTTTATAAATACAGTCAGTCCTGTCTGTGCCTCATATTGCATGGTAAAAAGCAGTTTAAACATCGAAGGTATATGCAAAGAATGAGTTAACTTTCTGGGATATTTGCTTTATTGGTCCCCAAAGAAATTTAAAATTTTATGGTAGTATGGTTGAATCCAAAAAAAAAGAAAAGAAAAACTGAGTTTCCTGCACATTTTGACAGCTTTTCTAATAGAACAGAGATTTTAAATTGTTGAATCTTTATTGAATTATTTTTGCACTAAGCCATGAGTGTATGTTATATATGTGTATATAAATTTACTTTTATACGAAATTACAAATACAAACATTTTCATGTACATATACAAGTGTTTTACTTGTATGTGTACATTTATGATAACATGCATACATGGGTACATATTTGTATATACATGTGTGTGGAATTAACTACTGAGTGTGCCACTCTACTCTATATCAGTATGGGCATTTGGTTGCTTAAGGCCCTTTTTGCATGCAATAAGTTAACAGACTTCTTCCAAACATTAGACACCAGCACTTGACAGCGGATAAATTTGAAAATTTTGATGTGATAGAAAATGCCTGCTTTGTATCTGTTTTATTTTTTTATGTAAAAAAATTGTAATGTAAAAAGAAAAGACTCAAGCATGATATAAAGTGCAATTAATAGTCAATTACAGCAGAATGTGCAATTAATAGTCAATTACAGCAGAATGAGTCTTGTATTCTTCTATGCCTATACATGCTTTGCTATTTCTAGGCAGAAGCCTGCCATGCAATCTATGACATTCATTATTCAATTGTGACATAGCTAAACATATGTCTGGCTGGATGTTTCAGCTGTTTAGTGCTGTTTTTAGTGTGGTCAAGAGGGGTTCAAGTCATGGTGTTTCACCTGCTTGTGTAGAAGGAACCCTCAGTGATAGAACCCCTCTTCTACTATATTGAGTAAGTCATTTGAATACCTTACAATAATTTGAATGCATTCTTTGCAAGACTTGCATAAATTTATGTAGATTTCTCTTAATTTTTTATCCTTATTTTTTACTAAAAAAATCGGATATGGGATATCCTACTTTACCCATTGATATACTGAGAGTCATTAAAAAAATTATATGAGAACATTATTCCATTAATAAGTAAACATTCACATATGACAGCTTAAATAACAAGTAATATATATATCAGTGAATCAAAGATAAAGGGGCCATAGCAGGTTGAAGTCTACTTGGCTGGGCGTCAGGCTATAGCCAACAGGGAATAAGCATGAATTACCAGATGTTTCCAGTGATAACCATTTAAGCAGCCATTGAAATACCTAGGTATCCTCATGAACTATAGTTATGTTATGTTCCCTGTACTTTTTTGTGAATTTTGTTACATACAGATGGTACCACATGTGCTCAGCCATCAAGGAGTCTAGTGACTGTGTCTGATTTCCCCATTTCTTGAACTTGTGTGAAAATACTGTGAATTTCAAGTTAATATCTTAAGCATCATTTGTAAAGTAAAGTGTCTCAAAAAGAAAAGGAGTAGTTCCATGCTTACCATATAAACAACAATTAGGTTGCTTGGTGAAACCAGTATTTAGATAACTTTTTTCTTTTCTTTACTTTTCCCTCCTCTCTCTCAGTCCACTGGATGTCTGACTGTTATCAATAGGTAATATCATAAATCAATGTCTGACTTTTACTCAAAGAACATCTATGACATTTAATAAATTGTAAAAGGGTATTTGATGATACAAGTTCATGCTTTTGTCCACAGACCTTAATATTTGAATGTGTTACTTTCAACAGGACTAAGTATTCAGAACAAGTCTTAATTTTGTTTTGATATTCACAAGCCAGTTCCTCCTTTCTGCCACATAATGGTCCCCTTTATGATTAAGGAACAAATAAAATCAAATAAATATAGTAATTGACTCCTTGGTGACTATATACTTCTATAGCATTCTATGGGTAAACAATTAATGAAATGGAATTACCATGGAGCATGCATGTATACCTGCAATTCTGGTGTCAGATTAGTGTCTAGGTTAGTGATCTGTGAACTCTGTACATACATTATGGAGACTATGTACAACTGATAAGAAATGATTCTGTAGAAAGGGAATGCTTAGAGAATTGGAGAATTCTTTTGCAAGACTACATATTTTTTTCTCCATCCATATTGACTTGTGAATTTTTACTGTGGAGGGCATGTTGTGGATTTTTTATCTAATAAAATAAAGGAAGTTTCAACTTCTTGGAGGATTTTACATTATGTCATATAT